>NC_133130.1:147734287-148037318 GCF_048418815.1 Hemitrygon akajei | reverse complement strand
GGAAATATTCAGTAGGTCACATGGTATCAGTGGCATGAGAATCTGAGTTTATGTCTCAGGATATCCTTCATCAGAATTGAGTCTGACTTGAAATAATGACAGTTCCCCCTTCCACACATCCTGTCCTCCTGGCTGAATCTTTCCACATTTCCTATTTTTATTCCAGATTTCCAGCATCTTTTTCATACATATTCATTTGAAGAATGAGGGCTTTGCAGGTTGAGAGAGCATATCAGTATAGTCCCTTCACCCCATGATGTTGTGCAGACCCTTTAACCTATTCTAATATCATTCTAACTGTTCCTTCCCACATACTCCTTTATTTCATCCATATACCCTTGAAAAGATGGTATTTGAGCTACCTTCCTGAAACTCTGCGCTCCTTGAGGTGTGGATACACCAATAATGTAGTCAGGGAGAGAGTTATAGGATATTGCCTGAGCGATGGTGAAGGAGGGAGGATGTTGTGTAGCTCAGAGACAACTTTCTGTTTGCAGATCTCTTACTTCATGTAAATATATGTTCTTACATGTAAAACAGATAATCATCTTACTTAGAAGTTATCTCTACAAGTATCCTTCACACTCCCCTCCCACCTCATCACCAAGTTGTAGCATCAGGTCCTTCTCAGGTTATAAATACCCCCACTTTCATACAGTCTGTATACATGGATGAGGATTTGGGTGATCTGCAGGCTCATTAGCCGGCTGGAACTAGGCTGCAGGCATTTTCTTCAAGGTGAGAATTCAATCTGTGTCAATATAATTTGATCTTGCAGAGTAGTCTGATTGGTTGAGATGAACACCCTGGTTTGTCTACACATTGCCTTTGGTTGTGTGGCAAGCAGATCAGAGGTATGAAACACGGTTGTGACCTGGGGTGAACCTGTACTATTGGAAGTACCATAAAAACATCAGGTCTATGATCCTGACAAAAATGAACAGATGTTTTATCCCTAAGGGAGTTTCTGTAAAACACATTATTTATTGCTACATGAAAGCCACATCTATCATTAGACACACCCACCATCGGACTATGCCATCTTCTCACAGCTACCATCAGGCAAGAGGAATAGAAGTCTGAAGCATCATACCACCAGATTTAAGAAAAGCTGCTTCCCCTCAACCTTTCAGTTCTGGACCGAATTGGCACAACACTAATCACCAGACTTCAGCAGCATTATGTCTCCTTTGATTGCTCTGTACTAAATGGAATTTTATTCATTATAAACATATTCTTTCTTATATAAATTGTGCATAAATTATGTTTGATTTATTTTTTCTTCTTCAAAATGTTGCTTATCTGATGCTATGGGTACCAATGATGCTGCTGCAAGTGAGATTTTCATTGCACCTGTGCATGCATGGAATCATGCACAGGACAATACTCTCCACCTTGACTACATCACCTTGCAAAAATGATGGGGACCTGAAATCTTTCAGTACTTATATTGCAACCAGATGTGGTGGGGAATTCCAGAAGCTTAATCAACAAATGACAAATAATTTCCAAATCAAGACAGGACATAATTTGGAGCAATTGATCTCACTATTGTGAAGATCTTGGTTTTGGGAGCTTCTCCTTGGAAAGTTGCTGCATTGCAGCCAAAACATGAAAAACTGTGAAAACTGAAGTTGTAAGAGAAAACTTTATATCTTACCTTTTTTAAAGCACACAGGACTCCTGGGTTGTTTAATTAAGATTTTCAAACCTGATGAAACTGTTCTAAATTATTTATGGATTTGAAAGATTCAACATCCTGCAATTTAAAAAAATACAGGAATTCTGAAAGATAAGTTTATCTAAAGCTTTAAACTCCTGTAGAAATGGTTCACTTAAGACTTCACGAAAGAAGAGAGCAGAAGTAGGATCCTAAGATAAGCTCTGAAGAGGGTAATTTAAAAATGTTTCCCATAACTTATGTATTCTGCAGAACTTTACAATCTCATTTTGAGGCTGCATTAATATCAGAAGCAAAATTAAGGAGAAAGGCACATCATAATTGGAACTGTACGATAATCTCTTGATCCTGTTTACAACACTACATGAATTTAGTGACAGAGTTGAATGGCATAGGACTTCTTCAAGTTATGAGCACCCAATTTTCTCACCTCCATACGTACAATCGAGCACTGAGGAGATTGGCAGGATGGATTTCATGGATTTGCCAGCAGCTGCCTGGCTGTAGGCTTCTTCTGCTGGAAGGGACTGAGGCATTTCTGTGTGCTTTTCTCCCCTCCTCCCCCTACCACTACTCAAGCCACAGCAATAGAGGGCTAGATTCAAGCCAACCCATTAACTGAGTCAGTGAGCTGGTTGCTGGCTGCCGTTCCCATGCCTGCTCACTCTCCTCTCTTCCACAATCCTTTTCTACAGGCCACTCACTTTTGCTCATTTGTGACTTGAAGATTAAGGTCTAGAGACAGTTCTCAGGAACAGAACACTGAAGTACTCTGGGAACTGCTTCTACTATTAGTTACTCTCCCATTGCACCAATGACATTGATATCTCTACTTCCATTAGCTGACCAACTCTTCATCCTCCCTTTCCCTTTCTTCCATGTATCTCGCTTCCTTCCATTCCAACCAAACAGAGTAACAAAGAAAGTAAAAAAAATATACATAGCATGGAAACAGGCCTATTGGCCCAACAAGTCCTTGCTAATATCATGTACGCATTTTAGAATGATCCTATCCCAAGCTGGTACCAAATGTATTGCCTTGCTTTCCTTTGGACTACACTGGTGAGGCCGAGAGAGCTTGACAACTAGACATCTCAGGATCTCCATACCTTCCGCCCAGGCTTGTGAAGATGATCATCATAACTCATTGTCCTTCCAGATAGACGGATGCCAACCAACCAACCAGCCAACCATCCTAACCCATTTTATTACCAGGAAGAATAAAGTAATCCATTTCAAGAAGGCAAACAAGTGGTAAAACAGCAAGTGAATAGACCATACGTAGGATATATAACAATGGTCAAGAGATAAAAGGTCCAAGAGATTGATTAGATATCAAGAGCAACTTTCCTTATTTGTCTTTATTTCATTGACTCAGCATGTTCTCTGAATCTTTTTCTTTCTTTGCACCACCCTGTTTTTCCACAAGTGGAATATGCATCTGATCACTTGGACACAGAATGATAGGTTCAAGTTCAGATTCACATTCATTTATTTATCACGAGTACATGGAAGCATACAGTGAAATACGCCGTTTGTGTTAACAACCTACTGCGCCTAAGAATGGGGGCATAACCTGCCCATCATGTCCACAGAACACAAGCAACAACAGCAAAACTGGAACAACAAAACAGGCCACTGTTCCGTCTACACATCCGTGCACATACACAGATGATCCTGGAAACCCATGTCAGGCCGTCTCCAGCCTCTAGCCTCCAAAGCTCCTGTTATGTTTGTAACTTGAAAGCATTAAACTAATTCAAATGAAGATTCGCAAGTCTAAAATGTGGGTCTTTCTTTGAGTTTACTTTAAGTGAGGCGTGCACGTATCATGTGGTAGCGTGATGACGAATGCAGTTCACATATTCATACATGTAACCCATAATATCAAACAGACCAGGATGCTTAATCAACCAATTTAAATACAAGATCACTGAAACATTACTTAAATATTAAATACACAACAGCTCCAGTCTGATAGTAGTTTCATAAATATATACAGTGGATTGCTAAGTACTTTCTCTCATATTGACATTTAGAATAAAACATTCATTTCATGAAAATAACAGTTATAAATTTTATCTCCATTTTCTTATACCTCAGTATTTGTGTTATTCAGAATTACTTGAAGATTACTGGAGCAAAAAGAGCAAGGTTATGAAACTCAAAGTGACAAAACTTTGGAAGAATCCTGGGAAATTGGGTACATTGTACTTTCCGAGCACAGCTGACAACAAAAAGTGCCACATTCAAAGCCACCTTCTTACAAATTCTGAACCATTCAGTTAAAAGGCATAACATTACAAGATTAAGAGGTGATCATTTAAAATGGAGGTACTGTATTGTAGAAATTCAGACAGCGTGGTGTATCATTGGAATTCTTCACTCCAGAGCTGCTGAAGCTAGGTCATTGAAAGAGGAAGGAGATAATATTTTTGAAAGATCAATCAATTGATCGACAGCGGAAATGGGGCAAATCATACACAATCGTACTAAGTGGCAAGATGAGTTCGAGGGGCTAATTGGTGTACTCCTCCTCCACTTCTCTTATGTTCTAATGCTCTTTAAAAGTTACTTTCATTGGTGAATATAATTATATTATAATGGAATATTTTTATTTACTTTAATTTTGCATTCATCACTATTTTTACATTTAGAAGTTTCAGTTAGAATGCATTGTGGATTATTTAATTGTCCCAGGGGACAGATTATATAATTTTAATATATAATATCTAATGAAGTACAAAAGCCAATTCTCAGAGCAATTGTTCTTGTCATCTATTGCTTTCACAGGGTTTAATGGGTCTCTAATCAAAACCATAGCATGTGCAAAATTTGCATTTTATGCTTTGGTGCAGTAGTAGGGAAGTTAAAAGTAACTGGGTTAAGTAAAAGTTTTGAAAGAGTCTGCAAAGTTAATGCTTTCTTGTAGTTTAATCCTTGTGGAACAAACATAAATGAGAAATAGCAAACTTTCTGCAACATAGTGAATTAGTTCTACCTTCTCTTTGTTTATTGGATATGTAGCCAGGCAATTATATTCTGAATTATGTAAGATTAATGGTGCCAATTTTTGAACCCTGTTCTGGGCTCCATCCATGAGATCCCCTCTTACTCCTTTTTTTTCCTCACCTGAACTTACAGTATCTCCCTCTTCTACTCCTACACCTTTATTTTATCACATGTTCCACTCTTCTTCAGCCTTTTACCTCTTCCACCTATTACCTCCCAGCTTCTCAGTTCATCCACACTCCCCCACCCACCCACCTTTCTCTTCACCTGGTTTCACCTATCGCCTGCCAGTTTGTACTCCTTCCCCTCTCCCTGCCTTCTTATTCTGACTTCTTCCTTTTTCACTTTCAGTCCTGAAATCGGGTCTCTGCCCCCAGCATCGACTGTTTTTTCCGCTCCATCGATGCTGCCTGACTTGCTGAGTTCCTCCAGCATTTTGTGTGTGTTGCTCTATCTCCTTAGTTACCATTTTTGAAAAATGTCAAAAGATTAGTCAGACATAACCTCCCATGCACAAAACTATACTGACTATTCCTGATCAGGTCTTGGTGATCCAAGTCCCTCAAGATTCCCTCTGGTAACTTCCCTACAAGTGGGGAAGTTCAGGCTCCCCAGCCTATACTTCCATGGCCCATCCTGGCAAGCCTTTTTGAATAATCTACAGCATTAGTCTATGTCCCATCTTCCATAACTTTGCCAATAGCTAATAGCAAAAGGATTTTCTCTAAAAGGACTTCTGCGATTTCATGTGTAGTCTCCTTTAAAGACCATGGTTACATTTGGTTAGGCCCTAGAGATTTGCCCAACTTAATGTGATTTAAGGCTGAAAATACCTCTTCTCTCAAAATATGCATTTATTCCAGAATCCAGTCATGCACTAATAGGGTACTAATTTAATTTTAGTCAATAATAATGTACTTATCTTAAGATCTAACATTAACCCAAATAGCCAGTGCCTACTTTGTTCAAGATATTGCTTAGATTATGATAAGCCTCAGTATAGGAAGGCCTTTCTCTCTGGCACACCAATTATGATGTTTTATACTGTGGTAGTGTGATATTCCTCCTATAAAATGTATTTTCATTGCTACTATTTCCAAACACAAAGGTTTTCCATCTTCTGTTTCAACTCTACATCTGAAACCAGACATCTCTCACCTATTGCTCTAAGTGATTCCCACAGCAGGCTTGAAGTGCATCTATTAACATCACTCTGTGGTCCCTTCAACAACAAAGAGCTACTTTGACCTGAAACATTCGCATTGTTTCTCTTTCCACAGATGAAGCCTGACCTGCTGAGAATTCCCAACAATTTTTGGTTAAATTTTAGACTTCCAGCATCTGCAGTTATTTTTGATTTTTCACATTCAAAGTTGCCATTTCTTTTAAGCCATCTCTTCTTTGCTTTTGGCTCTGAGCTCATGCATTTCCAGATATTTATTGTTTGGGTGAGCTAACTACAAGGCAAGTATCAATCCACCACTTATGATCCAGACAAAAAAATCTTTGTAAAAATCCTTCGAATATGTTCTCTGTGTAAGCAAAAAACAATACATACCATATCATTTGCACTGACAATGAAGATTTCTACCAACTTATTTATTTTATGCCAACCATTTACTCTCAGTATGAATCTGGTTCCTTTTCCCTCAAAGCTGCTGTTATACACAGTTGAAGGAGGAGAATGCCATCCGCTTCAAGCTGGAGATCAGAGTGTACAAGAGGGCAAAGGTCCCCTTGTGAACAATGGCTGGAAGCTCCTTCTTTAGCAGCAGCTAATAACAATGCTGAGCAAAGTGGGAGGGAATGGGAAATGGATGAGAGGCAATGAATGGGATGGAATCCAAGTGGGGAGATGGATGGAGGTTTGCATTGAGGCTTTGGGATGGATACTATAAGCGTTCAGCCTGAAGGAGTGAGAAAGTAATATCTCAGTAGAGAAGAAAAATGACATGAACAGGCTCTGGCTCAAATTAAACAGAGAAAGATATAGAACATAAATCAGTACTGTACAATGGAACAACAGATCCTTCAGCCCATGTTGTTGTGCCAGACTAATTAAGCTAATGACACCTAATCCCTTCAACCTAAACATGGTCCATGCCCTTCCATTCTCTGTATGTTCATGTGCCTATCTATGAGTTTCTTAAGTGCCTCTGCTTCATCTGCCTCCACCACCACCCCTATCTATGGTTTCATGGTGCCCACTACTTACTTTGTAAAACTTCCCTGCTCATCGTCTTTGAACCTTCCTCGTTGCATTTAAATGCATGTCCTCTAGTAATAGACGTTTCAAACCTGGGGGAAAAAAGAGATACCTTCTGTCCATTCTATCTTTACTTCTCATAATTTTATAAACTTAATTTTATAAAGAAGACTGAGAAATAACTGTTCTGCATATCAAACATCATTGGATGGAGAAATATTACTGTTGAAGAGAACCAGATGCGAAACATTATTTCTCCTTCCACAGATACTGCCTGACCTACTAAGTGTTTCCAATAGTTTCTGTTTTTATTTCAGATTTCCAGTAACCGCAGTCTTTTGATCTTCCAATAAAAAATTGCTGAATGGCAATTCCAGATTTTCCAACTTAATATTTATCCATGATTGATGAATTCCTACATGAAATTTTCTCTGGTTATATTAAAATATTGTATGTGGATATTCAGATGTTTTGAATTGAATTGACTTTATTTCTCTTAGGTCCTTCACAGACATGAGGAATAAAAATCTTTACATTACATCTTTGTCTAAATGTGCAATGCGCAATTATAGTAATTTATAATAATTTATAATAAATGGAACAGTCAATGTAACATAGAAATACACTCAAATCAGTGTGAGTTAATCAGTCTGATGGCCTTGCGGAAGAAACTGTCCCGGAGCTTGCTGGTCCTGGCTTTTTTGCTATGGTACTGTTTCCTGGATGGTAGCAGCTGGTTAGATTGTGGTTGGGGTGACTCAGGTGCCCCATGATCCTTCAGGCCCTTTTTCACACCTGTCTTCGTAAATGTCCTGAATCTTAGGAAGTTCACAACTACAGATGCTCTGGGCTGTCCGCACCACTCCCTGCAGAATCCTGCAATTAAGGGAGGTACAGTTCCCGTATCAGGCAGTGATGCAGCAGTTAGTGTGCTCTCAATTGTGCCTCTGTAGAAAGTTCTTAGGTTTTGGGGCCCATACCAAAATTCTTCAACTGTCTGGTGAAAAAGGTTATGATAATTAATATATAAGAAAATAAAACCAAACCACCTCACAATTTCTGTCTCTTTTCTGGCACCTTAATCACAATCTTTATAATCAAGTTCTGCTAAACCAACACTATAAGTTGTAGTGAAGGTCAAACTGATTTAGAATTATCTCAACAAGGACCTCATTGGCATCATGATCAATCATGCAATCCAGTATCCATTAAGTCGAAAGGAGATGCCTATGCTTGTTATGTTCTGTAGGCCAAAAGTCAATAAGACAGCTCAAGGTGAGGTTAAACAAGGGCAAACAGTTTATGATCGTCACCTAAAGCAGTTTTTGCACAACGTGTATTATACTGATTTTAAAGAATCCATTAAACTTCTTTACGATTAAAATATTTGGGATACTGTTTCTTATTAAGCTAAACTATGTTATTAGTTCCTCATACATTTCTACAAACATACAAGGAAGCTGTTAGGCCCATCAACTCCATAGCAGCTGTCAAAGCATTCCTTAAAGTTCAGTTCTTCCACTACTTTCCCTTTAATCTTTTCTCCTTTGCATGCCAATAAATTACTGATTCTACTGTGCCAATCCTATACGGGGGCTAATTAATGTACAACCCAGTGCCTTTGGGATGTGGGAGGAATTTTGAGCACTGACAGCACCAGAGGCTAGGATCTAACCAAGTTCGCTGGAGGTCTGCGGCAGTAGCACTGATCACTGTGCCATTGTGCTGCAGAACATTTAACCACCTCTTTCTAATAAAAAATATATTAAAAAGATACATCAGGATGTCAATAGAAAGAGGTGGAAGTCTAACCAGAGGGCAGAAGAACATTTTTTAAAGCTGAAATTCCAGAGATAAAAGTATCATTGAATTCAAAAATAAAGTAAAACAACAGAATGGATATGCTGGAAAATATATAAGTGCTGAAAATACTCCCCAGGTCAGGCAGCATCTGTGGAGAAAGAAATAGCGTCATCCATCATTTCAGACCCCCATCACCCAGAACATGCCCTATCCTTATTGCTACCATCAGCAAAGGTACAGGACCCTGAAGGCATGCACTCAACAATTCAGGAACTGCTTCTTCCCCTCTGCCATCCAATTCCTAAATGGACATTGAACCTATGAACTCTACCTCACTACTTACTTATTTTTATTTTTGAACTAATTATTTAATTCAACTATTTAATATACTGTAATTGCTTACTGTAATTCACATTCTTTTCCTATTACTATGTATTGCATTGTACTGCTGCCACAAAGACGACAAATTGCACAACAGATGCCGATGATATTAAACCTGATTCTGAGATCAGCCCTAAACTCTTAAACACAAAAGAGTCTGCAGATTATGAAAATCCAGAGCAACACACAAAAAGTGCTGGAAGAGCTCAGCAGGTCAGGCAGTATGCGATTAGATTATTCAAAAAAGCTAGCAAGTACTTGCCAGGTAAGGAGCCTGACATCACTTGTAGGGAAGTTACTGGAGGGAATTCTGAGGAACAGGATCTACATAGCTCGGATAGTCAAGGCCTGATCAGGAGTAGTCAGCTTGGTTTTGTGCATGGGACATCACATCTGACAAATCTTTTGGAGTACTTTGAAAAAGGTGATTAAGGAGCTAGAGCAACTTACACAAAACTCTGGAAGACCTCAGCAGGTTAATCAGCATCTACGGAAAGAAATAAATAGTCAACATTGTGGGCTGAAATCCATCAGGACTGGAGATGAATGGAGAAGAAGACAGAATAGAAAGCCCAGGGGAGAGAAGGACTTCAATGTGGCAGGTGATAAGTGAAACCAGGAGAGAGGAAAGGTGGTTAGGAAAGTGGGAATGAAATAAAAAGCTGGTAGGTGATAGGTGGAACAGGTAAAGGGTTGAAGAAGAAGGATTCTGATAGGAGATAACAGTGATGCACAGAAGAAAATGAGGGTAATGGGTCACCAGAGTGGTGATGAGCAAGTGGGCCTTAAACTCTGATGTCTCTTGGTGCGAGTTGGTTGACAAACTTGCATTACTTAGATAGATAGATAGATAGATAGATAGATAGATACTTTATTTATCCCCATGGGGAAATTCAACATTTTTTCCAATGTCCCATACACTTGTTGTAGCAAAAACTCATTACATACAATACTTAACTCAGTAATAATATGATATGCATCTAAATCACTAACTCAAAAAGCATTAATAATAGCTTTAAAAAAAAGTTCTTAAGTCCTGGCAGTTGAATTGTAAAGCCTAATGGCATTGGGGAGTATTGACCTCTTCATCCTGTCTGAGGAGCATTGCATCGACAGTAACCTGTCGCTGAAACTGCTTCTCTGTCTCTGGATGGTGCTATGTAGAGGATGTTCAGGGTTTTCCATAATTGACCGTAGCCTACTCAGCGCCCTTCGCTCAGCTACCGATGATAAACTCTCCAGTACTTTGCCCACGACAGAGCCCGCCTTCCTTATCAGCTTATTAAGACGTGAGGCGTCCTTCTTCTTAATGCTTCCTCCCCAACACGCCACCACAAAGAAGAGGGCGCTCTCAACAACTGACCTATAGAACATCATCAGCATCTCACTGCAGACATTGAATGACGCCAACCTTCTAAGGAAGTACAGTCGACTCTGTGCCTTCCTGCACAAGGCATCTGTGTTGGCAGTCCAGTCTAGCTTCTCGTCCAACTGTACTCCCAGATACTTGTAGGTCTTAACCTGCTCCACACATTCTTACAATGCATCGGTCTCCAAATCCACTCCAATGACATCAAAAACAGTTTTGTAAAGAAGTCATCATGTCTCTTTCTTTGTTTGTGTTATGCCTGTGGTACTGGGAAGCTGGGTGGCCGTGAATAACACACACAGGTGACAGAGATGTGAGGAACAAACCTGTAGCTGTTTATTTTGCTTGTAAGTCATCCACCCAGAATGCCCTCTCACATTACGCTCAGTACATAACACAGAGTCAAATATACATGAATACATAACATATCTGCCCCTCTTATATTAAAGTTTTCTCCCCTTTGCTAAACACAGACCAGCTGCTGAACTATTAGCATTCAACTGAGTAATCATCAAATTCAGCAAACAACAAAATAACATTTTTTTCTAAACTAGGGGAAGAGGGTAGAATGCCTCTATTCTCAGACAAAACCGAGGGGATTATTCTGCCCCATGTGCTGAGGGTTAGTCACTAAACCAGAGATACAATCTGCCTGGAATCTACCTGTTCCTGTCAGAATACCGAAGACCTGGAGATAATACCAAAATCATTTTATCTCTTGGTGGTTTATTTATGGATCCTGGCTTGGGTACTGTATTGTCAGTACGGGGCACCTCAGAAAGCACAGGGGGAGCTCTGCTTGTGTCATTTGATCTTAACAGAATTTCTGCAGCCGTTGTCTCAGAAACCTGTCCCATTTCTGCAACTGCATCTCAACTGGTCAGTTTGTGTTGGTTTTCAGTAGCCCTAGAAATGGGCAACAGCCGGTATGAATGTCTTCTCCAGGTGTTGTGGTTACTAGGTTATACTGTGCATCACACAGAATCAGTTTGTGCCACCACCATTGCAAGTATCTACTTTGATCCAGAGATATAGTTTCTCCTGTGAAACTTTTGTAGTTTGCTTTGGCATGTTTTCTCTCTGGGCTTTCTGTTCATTTAGCACAACCTGCTTTGTGTTTGGGAGTCTAAGCAGGTCAAAACAGGTACAAAGCTGTCTTTTCAGTGCAGTGGCAAGAGCCATTTTGGTCATGATGTGAGATGGTGTGAGGTATGGTATGTGATGGTGCTGTGAGATATGTCAGTGAGAAAGTGCTGAGACACTAGTTGAGAGATTCTTTTCCCATTGAAGTTTTGAGGACTTGTTTCATTATTTCTACAAATCATTCAGCAAGGTCATTCATGGCTGGATGATATGCTGACTATTGTTTGCTTCTATAAATACCTCGAACCCTTCAGACAGGAGTTGTGGGCCATTGTCACTTACACACTGTTGAGGAAGTCCAAAATGGCTGAAGATGGAACGTAGCTCCTCAGTGCATTTTCCAGATGAAATGCTCCTTATGATGGCACCCTCCGGCTATTTGCTGTTTGTGTCCATTATGAACAATAATATGTAGCCTTCTACAGGTCCTGCAAAATATATGTGAAACCTCTGCCATGGTTCTTCAGGCCATTTCCACGGATGCAAAGGAGCAAGTTGAGGAACCTTTCTCACATTACTGGCAATGTAGACATGCTTTGTCCTTCTCTTCAATGGTTGCATCCAGGCCTGACCACCAGAAGTAGCTGCATGTGATTTCTTTCATGTATACTTCACTGCAGTGTCCTGCATGTAGCTCATCAAGCACTTGCTTTCTTAATTGTGGAGGGATGACAACACGGTAACCCCATAGTAAACATCCTGCTTAGACTATGAGCATCTCCTGTTGAGCCTGGTAAAGTTTCAGTTCTAGGGTTGGCTCTCCTTTCCATTCATGAGTTACCATGTTCATCACTTTAGGTGGAATAGGGTCAGTATGTGTGGATTTCCAGATTTGCACCACAGTTATCGGAACTGTACATACTTCTTTGAAATAAAAGGGGTTTTCTTTGGAGATGGCTCTGGAGCTGAATAGCTAAGGGGAGTCTGGATAGTCTACCAGTATTTGACTGGTGCTCGAACTTCTGTACTTTATTTGTACTGATGTGTAGAAAGTAACAGGGCCAAATATTGCATTTAACTAGCAGCCAGGGAAGGAATGCCTGCACGTAGACCAAAAAATTGACATCAAGGGGTGATGTAAAGGGGTCAATTAGTGTAAATTATCAACCAAAGAGGAAATGATGGATTTTCTTAACTCCAAAGTCAATTGTGACTGCTCCCTGCTCAATCTAGGCATAGTGGCTTTCTGCCTTGCTTAATGACCTTGATGCAAAAGTGGTAGAGTGCTCTTCACCCAAAGGCATGATGTGTGAGGTAACTGGCCCCATACCATCGGGTGATGCATCACAGGAAGTGAGGTGTTGAAGTGTGTGTCACAATCTGAAGTGTGCAAGTGCTTCAGACTGTGACAAAGCTCCTTTGGCCTTTTTAAAAGCTTCTTCACAGCATTCTGTCCACTGCCAGTGGTTGATTTATTAGAAAGCTCAGAAGTGGTTTCAGATTAGACACAAACTTTGCATAATATGCTGGTAGTCCTAAGAAAGATCTGAATTGACATATTCTGCACTGATGGAGGCTGCATGATAACCTTCACCTTTGATGGTGCCTTGTGAAGCCCTGAGTTGTCAATCACATTACTCATATTCAATCAAAGGTTGAAAGAACTCACGCCTGTCCTTGCAGACTCTTAGCCTACAATTCTTGAGTCTTTTTAACAACTAAGGTTTGTAGGTGTCACACTCATTTTTCCTAGTAATGAGTAAGTTATCAACTTGCATTATTTTTTTATTTTTTTTTTAATCCTTTTTCCTAATACTTAACCGTTTATGGAAGGAGGAACGAAGTCAAGGACAGAATAATTATAATTAACAAATTATTCCAGCCCAGTTTTTCTTTCTTTTATTTTGTTTTCTGCTTAGTTTAGGGGAGTTTTTTTTTTCTTCTGAACAAATCTTTTGAACTTTTTCCTGCCTCAATTATCAAGAGATCGGGTGGACATGTCTGGATATGATATTTGGAACTTAGGTCTGTATGTGTTATAGCTATTATTGTAATCCTGTTCTCTTGATGTTGTTATTATTGATGTGTTCATTTAACTGATTATAATGCAATAAAAAGATTTGAAAAGAAAGAAAGAAATTGCATTTCACCCCTGACGACCCACTCAGGATCTATTCCATTGCTCACTGAAAAAGTGTGTGAGCTGAGGTGATGCCAAATGGAAGCCTCCAGTTTTTCTGTAACTCTAGCTCCACATCCATCTGCCAATCCTACAAAAAGGGTATCATTGAGGGGATGAAGGTATTGTTCAGCCATAAGAACCAGGTTAATGGTTACCTTGAAGTCTCCACAAAGCCTTAAATACCCATCCCTTTTTAGGACAGGAATCACTGGAGTTGCCCAATTATTTACATACACTGCTTCCAATACCTTTCTCTAGAATTCAGCCTCTACCTTTAGTTTCAGGGTAAATGAACAGGTCTTGCCTTCAGGCACTTAGGTGTTGTGTCCGGCTTAACAGTGATTCCTTCCACACTGCCCAGCTGTCCGTTGAATACATCTGCATGTTTTATACAATACCTCTTATAGCGTTCCCACCAATCAAATGCACTTTGTTGCAGTTGAGTTTGAGCTGCTCCATCCATGAGTGGCCCAGAAGCACTGGATCACTGCCTTTAACAATGTACAGTGGAAGTTTTGTTCTCTGTTTTTTCATCTCCACTGTAACATATACTAATCCCCTCACTGGAACAACTCACCAGTGTAAGTCTTTAAAGCCAACCTTGCCCCTCTGGGATGAGATGCTGCAACTTCTCCTTGTAAACTGTCTCTGACATTGGTGACACTGCAGCAACCGTATCCACCTGCATATTCACTGTACTCCCATCCAACCTTGGGGGAATGCAATAGTTATCTTTGTATCCTGAAACAAATAAAACATGCAAAGCTCTTCAACCACAGAGTGAGAGTCACTCAGTCCATTATAAGCATATTCCACCCTGTCCACATGTTTCTTTTTGTTTTTCAAAAAGTAATTTTTCTTCATTACAATGTTTTCGGTTGACAGTGTCTTTTTACTTTTACAGGCATGTTCAATATGTCCTTTTTTGCCACAACTTCAGCAATCCGAATTGTCATTTGAGCATTCTTTTGCTGAATGCCAGTTTTGCTTAATAGTAACATGGATTGCCAATAGCTGCCTTATTCTTAAAGTCAGTAGAAACTTGATGAACATTATAACTGCACTTCTTTAGCTGCTATCTCCATAGATGTACTGTTCTCAATTGCTTTCTGTAGCATTAGTCTATCTTCTGTAGTCAAGTGTTTCTGACTTGCCTCACTACGCAGACCACATACAAGTCTATAATGTAAAATGTCAATCAGCAATTGCCCAAAATCACAGTATTCAGTCAATTGCTTTGGTACTGTCACAAATTGTAAACGGGACTCCCTGCCCTCTTGATTGCTTTTATGAAATCTAAACCTCTCAGCAATAATCAAAAGTTTTAGGTGAATAGTTGTTGTAAGATTTTAACAGTCTTCATAAGGCTTATTGCCACACTTAGCAAGTTGCAGTAGACAGTGTAGTAAACGTTTTTTCATCCACCGCAGTCGGAAAGGTTGGAATATGAATATCATCTGAAATTTGATTTGCCAGTGTGAAGTATTCAAATCTTTCAGTACATGAACTCCATTCCTCTGTCATTTTGTCATTTGGCCCTGTTGTGACTGCGAATGAAGTCACTGGAGAAACACTGAAGCTGAAGGATATGGAAACCTTAATTCAGCAAACCAAGCAGGCATCATGCTGGAGACACTCTTGGAAAAAGAGGCCTCTGGGCCCAATATTATATCACATTTTGTATGTTAAAGAACGAAGGCAACAACAAGACAATATCTATTGTTACAATGCATTCATAATGCATCCTTTAAGTTTCACATAATTTCAAACACTTCCAGATCTTCACAGCAACACACCCAAAATGAGTGTTGTTCACGTCTGTCTCTGAACTGCATTCATGCAATTGCAAACATCTCAGGTGAATGGGTGTTTCCAGGCTTGCAATCAACCACAGTCTGCAGGTCCAGGAAGACCATTGTTCTGAGCTGCATTTTGGATTCAATCTGCAGTCCATATTCAGATCTGAAGACTGGTTGGTGCTGAAATTAATATTAGTTATATTGCATAACTCCATAATACACCCTAAAAGGCCCATACTTCCAAATATAGTCACCATTTTCAAACACAGCCGTGTTCCAGAAAAGTTAACTAGTCTTATCCATCGCTCTCTCCCTCTATTATTTGTTTTGTTTAACCATCCCATGCTTGTTCTCTCCCCTTGGATTCTTCCCTCCACACAATTCCTGCAGCTGCTTTCTTTTCGGTAACACACATTACACAGTGGTACACCGCCAGATTTGCACACGGACTTTCCTGTTGAATGAAGCAAAACAATAAGTATCGCTTGAGGACTTGCCACCTTGTCACTAGTTGTTATGTTTGTGGTACTGGGAAGCTGGGTAGCACACGATGGACAGAGAGGTGTGGAACAAACATGCTGCTTTACTTGTAAGTCATCTACCCAGAATGCCCTCTCACATTACATTCAGTACGTAACCCACAGGGAAGCTTGATAGCAACTTGGAAGGGTCAAATATACATGAATACATACAGTTTGGTTCATAAACTCCATAACTTAGACACAGAGATGCACAGAATGAAAGAGATTTTTCATTCCTCCATGGCAGTGCTGGCTCCGGGGAAGGGCTACCTAATATGTCTTATCTCCGACTCTTTCCTAGAGCCCTTAAAGTTTATTTTATCTTTCTCTTTGTGGTTTATGCATTTCATTATCAAAGTTACAGCTAAATTTACTTCCATCATCCTTCAGTGTTATCTTGAAGTGAAGCAGTTAGCAAGCAGAGGTCGATTGTGCCAAGGTGATATGACAGTCAACTCCACACCACAAATGAGAGCCCTCATTTAAGACTTGCTCTATGTCATTCCTTGAGGTTAGACAGGAGCACTCAGACATTTGAGAACCCAAAATAAAATAGATTGTAATGGAGTTTCTTTCCCAAATAAATGGATGATTTGAGAGTTGTGAAACTGGGACATACCGTGTCACGACAGGCAAAGGAAGCATAACTAGTTTACAAAGCCAGTTTTCATTCTAAGTAGGATGTGGAGTTTTACAGTTCTAATCTGATTCTGTTCAGGAATTTTTTTGTTCAATTATTCACTCTGGCAATTATATATTAGTTATTTAAAATAGACAAATATTTCTATAACTTACTACATCAACACAGAAGAGATCACCCAGCCTTTTGGGTCCTCACTACCTCCCAGCGGAGCCATGTCTTCAGATCTATGACTCCTCTATTATTTCCCCGCGTTTACTATTTTTTGCATACTTATCAACCTCCCTAAGAATTTTTGCTGTGTATGAAGACTGGGCTTATTTATGGCAACCGATTTACCTCACAGCATATCATTGCGATGTGAGAGGAAACCAGATTACTTGGAAGAAACCAACATAATCACAGGGCTAACATGCAAACTCCACACAAATGGTGAGATCAGGCTCACGCACAGGTTCCTGGAGCAACACGGCCACAGTGCTAACTCTGGCATGACCAGTTCATATCGCAATTTCAATATGACAATAAATAATGCCCATACCTTTGAAATCATCAGTCACCCCCTCCATGTTTTCACTATTCTGGGCTTTTCTCCCCTGGTTATCCAGAGACATAATGGAACTAATATGTTCTAATAAATATACATGCATTATGTTGATTAATTAGTAATCCATACACAATATCAGCATATTAAGAGACATATTCTTAAAAGAAATTTTGTTGTTCATGTCATAGCATTTCACCATCATATTTCTTTTATAGGTATACTTTTTAAAAGTTTTTAAAAAATGAAGTAATTCTGCAAATTTTGATTATTATAAATAAAATTTAATGAATGAATGATCTTTATTGATATTATACATAGGTACAATGAAATTAACACATCATTATTAATTATAGGAGGACAGGAAGAATTCTATAATGGGGAAAATTGACACGGTCATACAATTTAGTATAAGAAGCAATGTTTTATAGACACAGAAGATATAATGGCTTTCAAATATATTCTATATATGTTAAGAATGTGAACAGTAATGATAATAATACCTAATTTGCATCTGCTTTTCCTTGATTTGAAATTTTTCTTGAATTATTATTTACCTTCAGAAATTACAATTTCTGAGTATTTTCAAAATATTATACTTTTAATGTAGGTTTTCATCATCTGAGGCATTTAAATTTTGCCTACTAACTCCATTGAATTAGTAACCTTGCCTGTGTCCAGGTAACTTTGCAGTCAAGCAGCACCTCTGCTGAACTTCTGACATCTAACTTCCTGATTTTAATTTGCTTCCCATCTCCATTTAATTCATCTTGTTCCTCGAAGGCCCTTATCCAAAGAAATTTGAGTCTGACTTCCATCACTTGCTAGAGGTCCTATTCTCTATTGATAAACTGGTGACATTAAAATCAGAGCCTAGCAAGTCAGTACCTGTTGGTTCTGTATGCATTGGAATTCAGTCAAGACAGTGGATTGAAATGCCCTTCAGAAATTCAACCTTCAGAAAATGCTGCAAAACATACTCATGAGCAAAGAGGTTCCTTAAGGACACCGTGCATGATGTGCACAGTTGAACTCTAGAACTATTCCACTGAAATAATTTCCATCATTATTTTTTTTTGCAAAATGAAAAGCAAGTGAATGCAAGAAGCGAAAAAAAAACAGCTGAAAACCTAGCCTAAAAACCTTTCCCTTCATTAAATTCAGGAGTAAATGTACCATGTTCCACTGCGCACTCTATTTGCAACTCAACTGTGTGGCAAAGTACATTAGTGACATTATGGAGCACTTGAGAATAATTGACAGATGCCCAACACATTAGTGTAATGGGGGAAAAATGATTACAGCAGAAAGCTTTATCGCAGCAAAGTCACAGACAAAGGTTGTGAGTTATGTTTTTGTTTATGATGTACCATCATAAGCATAATGTATGCATTATGCAAAGAAACTGGCAGACCTAACAACTAAGATCCAATTTCTGGTCAATTTTGGCCAAGTATACTGAAACATCAGAATGGGCTGGCTCTATTATCACTTTTGTAATACAGTGGTTGCCTGGAGATGTGCTTGACAGTAAATAACACATAAATACAATAAATACTAATCACCCTTGCCAACTGATTAACAATCATTTCAAAGAGAAAAAAAAAAGAGACTTCTGAAGAATGCAATCTTATTGCCCCGCCCTCTGAGATTAATGTTAGCACTAGAGCTTGTAGTTATCAAAGAGACATCACATCTCATATCTTATAGAGTAGGTTTTCCATGTAAAAATGTAAAAATATTTGAAGTACAAATTTCAAACACTAAATATCCTCCAGTGCAATGTAATTTGATTTTTTGAACTTCTTAGTCTTCTTGAGCTAAGTCCTTTTTAATGTTTAGAACAATTCTGCTTCAATGAATTGGAACTGGAGATTAACTTAAACCTTGCATTGGAAGTAACTCGCCTTTTAAAATATCTTACATTTTCTAGCACAACAAGGTCAAGGTCAAGGTCAAAAGTAAACACAAAGTAAGTTTACTGTTAAAGTACATATATGTTACTATTTACTACACTGAGATTCATTTTCTTGCAGGCATCCACAGTAGATACAAAGAAATACCATAAGGGAATCAATGAGAAATCATACACAAGACGGACGAACAACCCATGTGTGAAATATAACCAACTTGCAAATACAAACGTACAATAATAATAATAATAAATAAATAAGTGATAAGTATTGAGAATATGAGATGAAGAGTCCTTGAAAGTGAGTCTATAGGTTGTGGAATACCTGTAGTTCAGTTATGGGGCAGGTGAAGTTCACGAGCCTGATGGTGAGGAGTAATAACTGTCCCTGAATCTGGTGATGAGGGCCCTGAGGCTCCTATACCTCCCTTCTGATGGCAGCAGCAAGAAGAGAGCATGGCCTGGATGATGGAAGTTCTTAATGATGGATGTTGCTTTCCAGCAACAGTGCTCCTTATAGATGTTGTCAATGATGGGGAGGGCTTTACCTATGATGGACTAGACTCTATCCACTACTTCTTGTAGGTTTTTCCATTCATGGGTATTGGTGTTTCCATACCAGGCTGTGATGCAACCAGTCATTATACTCTCCACATACATCGAAAGGTTTTGCCAAGGTTTTAGATGACATGTTGAACCTTCACAAACTTCTAAGGAAGTAAATGCACTGCCATGGCTTCTTTGTAATGACACAGGTTTTCAGAGCTTAACCAGGTACGTTGTCTGGGCCAAATGCTTTCCTTGAATTCACCCTCCTGAAGATTGCTCTCACATCAGCCTCAGACGCAGAAATCATGTGGAAGTTTGTGAAGGTACCTCCATGTATTGATGGTCAAAGTGAGCATCAAAGGCATTGAACTCATCTGGGAGGGGATGCTTGCTGTCACCTATGTTACTTGGTTTTACTCTGTTGGAGGTAATAGCATTCAAGCCCTAACACAGCTGTCGAACGTCTTTCTGTGATTCATGTTTAGCCTGGAATTGCCAATTTGCATGTGAGGGTTTTCCAGAGGTTGGACCTAGACTTCTTGCACTTTACTTGGTTGCCAGACCTGATCACCACTGATATGGCCCTTAGCAGATTGAGGATCTTTTGGTTCATCCAGGGATTCTGGTTAGGGAATACTCTAGATAATTTTGTGGGGACACACTGATTCATGAGTGACTTTATAAAGTCTGTGACAACCATGGCATATTTGTTCAGATCCTTGAGCATGGTTTAGTCTACTGACTTGAAGCCATCCCGCAGCCATGTCTTCAATGTCGTTACGTCTGGAACCTTGCTCTCTAGTCTCGGCCTGTATATAGGTAGGAAGAGGTAAGCCAGATGGTCAGATTTCCCAAAATGCAGTCTATAGATTGAATGGTAGACATTGCTTATGGTAATATAGCAGTGGTCAAGTATGTTAGGAGTTAAGGTGCTGCAGTTGATAGGGTGATGATAATTCTTTAAGCAAACCTGATTGAAGTTCTCAGCAATGATTTTGAAAAGTGTCAGGGTAGGCTTTTCTTGTTTGCTTATTGTTGTACTCAATACCTTGAGTGCATGCTAAACATTGTCCTTTGACAGTATGTAAAATGCAGACAGGATCATAGAGGAGAACTCTCTTGTTAAGTGAAACAGTTAGCACTTAAACATTAGATGTTCTAGGTTGGGGGGAACAAGAGTTTGGAAAGACCATTATGTCCATGAATCACAAATATAATCATGAACCACAGACCTCCCCCTTTTGCCCTTTTTAAGTCAGAAGTCTAGTCCCTCCAGTGTATTGAGAATCCCTTTTGTCTTAACAATGTATCCAGTTTGTCTGATGTCAGCCATGTCTCAATGAAATAGAGAATGCAGCAATCCCTCATTTCCCTCTGAAACAGCAATCTTGCTCTTAGGTCCGGTCCAGGTCCTGACACCCTTCCTTTTCAGTCCATCTGGCCTGGTGTTTAAATTGTACAGGTACCAGTCATCCCCCGCACTCGGACCCAAGCCCCGCCGCAGCAACACGCTCTGCACTGCTTGTGGCCCGTACTTGATCTTTCCAAATCAGACTTTCGCTTAGATGGATGGTTAAGGTGGATGGACTCTGTTCCACTTCAACTTTCCTCCATTCCGTTCACTTCAACTTCATTTACAGACGTCATTCACAGCAATTTTACATAAAAAGGTGCTATTAATAGAGTATTTAGTCAATATTTTTTGCTTTGAAAACCACCAGTAAGCTGTCACCCACCTTCAGTAGCAACATCTTAAACCAAAAGTTTTTTTATTAAAATAATAAAAAATGAATATATGTAATTTAGTTGGAATCCTGAATGGAATGAATGTGTAAGTATGCTAGATAATGTGAATGAGGCAGTAAAACAGCTTAGCCTGTGTGTGGGGGTCGGGGAGGAGTGCAACACGACAATCAATATCTCTGCTCTTGCTCAACCATGCACAAGTCACCACTCACATCCTGTGGGGCAGCATGCCAAGCCCCGCCCCGCATCTACCGCCAAATCACAAACTGCATATGGGTGGGGCTGTCTGCAGCAGGGCTGATCAGCAAGACTGCAGCAGAGATAGTCTTGTTTGGCTTTCTCTGTTCCATGCTTGCTATAATATTTATACAATGTGACATGAAGTCTGCATTTACTGCAGTGGGTCATCTGCCAGAATTGGCTAAACAGCAGTGAAGCAAGAATGCATGAAGTCTATCACTGACTACCACTACAGCTTCCATTAAGTCCCTGATACTTCTCATATTTTGAAAGAAAGTTCAATTCGCTTTTCTTGATAGTGTTGCAGTATTTCTAAGTGACAAGCAGCTTGGAGAACAAATTGTCACTGCTAAGACTGACATATTTTATCTGTCAGGTATACATGAAAAACTGAATGTATTAACCAGTTACAAGGCAAAACTGCAATCTCATATCATGCAATGAGGCCACTACTGGTTTCCTTGGAAATCTCAGACTTTTCAATGGCAATGTTAGACGTCAAAAGTTTATGCAATTCCTTTCACTGGCCCCTCTTAAAATAGAATTGCAAGTTGATGATCTGATTATAAATCTTTTTCATTTGAAATAACTGCTCACTGATACGGAATTTCAGTTCAGAGGCCTGCTGGAGATGGATATTCCAGATTGGGTCATGGATCCATTTGAGGTGAATGTGAATGATGTTGACACCGTGCTGCAAGAAGGTCTTATTGAGCTGTCGAGTGATATAACAGCTCAAGCAAAATTTCTGGATGACTAGTGATATTCAAAATAAGTTTTCACAACGCTGGGAGAAAGCAAAATAGTGTTTCATTGGATTTCCCGCCTCTTATCAAAATGAATGGGCTTTTAGTCAAGCTCTTCGCCTGCTATCAAAAGCTCGTAAACGCCTTGTTGTAGTGAAAAGAGGCGATCCTTGATTATCTTTAACCAGGTTGCAGCCAGATATTCAAAAACTCACAAGTTTGCATCAGTCTCAAGGATCAAGCACATTTAGTGCTTTTTCATTGCTGTTTGGACGAACATTAATATATATTATGAATAAAGTATCCTATTCAGAGCTTTGAAATAGTTTTAGTTTTCATATACACCTGTAAACTTATATTTAACATATAATACCTATAATCTGTTAATATGTAAATATTGATTGTATATTAAAGTAATTAGTACAAGTATCTGGGAGTACAGTTAGACGAGAAGCTAGACTGGACTGCCAACACAGATGCCTTGTGCAGGAAGGCACAGAGTCGACTGTACTTCCTAAGAAGGTTGGCGTCATTCAATGTCTGTAGTGAGATGCTGAACATGTTCTATAGGTCAGTTGTGGAGAGCGCCCTCTTCTTTGTGGTGGCGTGTTGGGGAGGAAGCATTAAGAAGAGGGACGCCTCACGTCTTAATAAGCTGGTAAGGAAGGCGGGCTCTGTCGTGGGCAAAGTACTCGAGAGTTTAACATCAGTAGCTGAGCGAAGGGCGCTGAGTAGGCTACGGTCAATTATGGATAACTCTGAACATCCTCTACATAGCACCATCCAGAGACAGAGAAGCAGTTTCAGCGACAGGTTACTATCGATGCAATGCTCCTCAGACAGAATGAAGAGGTCAATACTCCCCAATGCCATTAGGCTTTACAATTCTACCGCCAGGACTTAAGAACTTTTTAAAAGCTATTATTAATGCTTTTTGAGATAGTGATTTAGATGCATATCATATTTTTTACTGAGTTAAGTATTGTATGTAATTAGTTTTGCTACAACAAGTGTATGGGACATTGGAAAAAAGTTGAATTTCCCCATGGGGATGAATAAAGTATCTATCTATCTATCTATCTATCTGACCAAAAAATTATTTTAGCAACTCACGGAGACTATGAGGTAAATTAAAGTCACAAGTGGACCATGAGCAGAAAAAGGTTGAGAACCACTGATGATTGTAAAATCACTACTCCAGTATGCCAGTTTAAAAGTACATTAATTAAAGGGAAAGTACAGGCTGCACTTTACATCTATAGTAGTTTAGAAGAGGTATATCTAGAGGTTATGTGTGCAGCCTGCAAAGTGTGTCCATTTGTGTGCAACACTATCTACTAAGCATAAGATTTTCCTGTTTTGATGTTCTATTTAAGTCGTCTGCACAAAAGCACAGAAGCAGAAGTTAAGCCACCTGACCCCTCAAGGTAGACCCACCATTCAAAATTACAATGGACAATCTGCCCCAGGCCTCAACTCCTCTTCTAAGCCATTTCCACAAATGTCTCAATTTCTTGAGCTTTTAAGAATCTCCATACCTACTCTCTACTGATCTTGCCTTCACGAATCCCAGTGTACAGAATTCCAATGATCCTACACTATGCATGAAGGAATTCTCCATAATCCAGTTAGAAATGACCACTCCTTAATCTTGTTATCATGTCCCCTGATTCAAGATGCAATTATGCACTTCCTGTCTTGATTCAAGACAAAAGGTCTTGAAGTCTCTTGCCACCAGGTTCAAGAACAGCCCCTTCCATTCATCCATTTGGTTCTTGAAGCAACTGGCACACCCTAATCACGACAGTCAGCAACACCATGACTACTTTGACCACCTTACACTAAAATGGCCTTTATTTTTGTTTTAGCTGTGGTTGTTCTTGTAAAAATGTATATAATTTATTTTGATTTATGGTTTTCTTCTGAAATGTGGTTATATGATGCTGTGTGCCAAGGGTGCTACTACAAGTAAGCTTTTCATTGTAATTGTGTAGACATGTACTTGTGCATATGACAATAAACTCAACTTAGACTTTCAGTCTGCCACTAGTATAAATATGGTAACATCCGCCTTTTCATGTCCCCTTAGAGTATTATTTTTCAATGAATTCACTCCTCATTCTATTAAGTGCTAAAGAATTCAATCTAACTTTTTTAGCCATTTGTTAGAGGACAGTCCCAGGAGCTAGCTTAGTTAATCTCTCAGCACATCCTCTCTCATCTACTCTTTCTTAATTAAGGGCACTGGCACTCTCATATATTCTTCCTTAATTAAAGCAACTAAACTGTGCACAGTATTTCAGATGCAACCTCAACAACAGCCTGAAATATTTCAATAATACTTCTCTATTTCTGAACTCTTATCCCTTAACATTAGAAGCTATATGCCATTTGCACAAGAACACTGGAACGTCTATACTCCTCTTATCTGCAGCCTGTCTCCATTTAGATAATAGTCTGCTTCTAAGTTCCCCTTTGCAAAATATATGACCTCACATTTTCTTGTATTGAACTCCATTGCCAAGTTCTTGCTCGCTTACCTGTATCATACTGCAGAGTCCAAACATGCACACCACACTGATTTTATTAGAAAACTTGACTCCATCGCACTCTACCACTCTTTACGGTCATTAGGTTTGGTAGTATATAGCTGATGGCAAAGATCAGATTCCTGGTGATTTTCTATTAGTTACTGAAACCAACACATTTACTCCAATTCCTACGTTCTTTGGAGGTTAAGGGGGTTTGGCTTGTAACTAAACTCTCTAACAAACTTCTACAGATGTGCTTTTGGATCCTGACTGGTTGCACCTTGATTTGTTATGGCAATCTGAGTGCACAAGAACAGGGATGCTGAAGAGAGAATTGGACTCAGCCCAATGCATCTGAATCTGAATCAGGTTTATTAACACTGATATATGCCATGGAATTTTTATTTTTCTAGCAACAGTACAGTTCAGGACATAAAAAAGATTTCTATCATCATCATTATGTGCTGAGGTGTATGACGTGGGCAAGCATAGTCTTTGGCCATGATTGTTCTTGGCAAATTTTACTACAGAAGTGGTTTGCCATTGCCTTCTTCTGGGCAGTGTCTTTACAAGATGGGTGGCCCCAGCCATTATCAATACTGTCAGAGATTGTCTGCCTGGTGTTAGTGGTCACATAACCAGGACTTGTGATATGCACCGGCTGTCCATACGACATTCCACCACCACCTCTCATGGCTTTGCATGACCCAGATCAGGGGGTCTAAGCAGGTGATACAGCTTGCCCAAGAGTGACCTGCAGGTTAGCAGAGGGAAGAAGCCCCTTACATCTCCTTTGATTGAGATTAATGTTCAGTTGTCACCCTACTGTAAGTATGTTACAATAAAAAATAAAATTGATAAACTGTGCGGAAGAAGAATCGCATGATAGTGTTCATGGTTTCATTGAACTGTTCAGAAATCTGATGGAAGGTGGGAAGAAGCTGTTCCTTTAACGCTGAATGTTCATATTCAGTCTCCAGAACTTCATTCCTGATGCCAGTAATGAGAAGAGGACCATCTAGGATAACGGGGGTCCTTAATGATGCATACCAATAATTGAGTCACTGCCTTTTAAAGATGTCAGTGGTAGGTAGGGTTGTGCCCATAATGGACCTAGTTGAGTCCACAACACACAGCAGCATCTTTTTATCTTGGTGATTGGAGCCTCCATACCAGGCTGTGATGCAACCAGTCAAATGCTCTCCACCGAACATCTAAAGAAATTTGATAGCCTTTGATGACAAGTGCCTCAAGAAAGCGCATCAATCATCAAAGATCCCCACCATCCAGGCCATTCCACTTTCCACAGCTGCCATTGGGCAGGGGGTACAGAAGCCATAAATCCCAGGGAGGGTCACGTCTAAGGATATAAGTATTAGCAGATTTGCACATGGATGTTCACAGGTTAAGGGAGTGTTGACAAATGGAGCATAATTTGGAAGAAAGTGAAAGGTTGTTCACTTTGTTAGGAATTATGAGAAAGGCAGTTTTTTTAAACAGGCAGTGAATGTTCTTATATAGAGTGATACAGCAGTTTATAGAACAAAGAGTAAATATACAGATACAGAAAACAAAGAGGAGGACAAATAATAACCTTTTGTTTATCACAAGGGGGTTTGACTACAATGTAAGGAATCCGTGCTGCATTTGTACAGGGTGTTTGTGAGAGCACTTCTGTGCTTGAAGAAAGAAGCAGTTGCCCTTTCCTTTCTGATAATTGCCTTGGGACTAGTACAATGTAAATTCACATGATTGATTCCTGGGATGAGGGATTAGACCCATGAGGAGTGATTAAATAGGAATATAAAAATTAGGAACAAATGTAAGCGATTCAGTCCTACAAAACTGCACTCCCATTTATGAAGATTTTTGTCAATTGGAGTCAACATTAACTTTGCATTCTTATCTACATTTGGTAGCCTTTCAACCCCTTCCTTGACAAGAATTTATTTGATCCTGCCATAAAATTATTCTGCAACTGCTTCCAGCACTCTGTGAGGGACAGAGTTCCATAGATGTGAGAACATTTCAACTACCGTAGATTCCGGACTACAGAGCGCACCTGATTAAAAGCCGCTGGCTCTAATTTTAGAAAGAAAATCAATTTTTTAATTGTAAAGGCCGCACCGGATTTTAGGCCGCACCGCTACTTTTAAATATACATACGTATCGGTAACACAAATTACGTTGCATATACTTTTTTACTGAACAGCACGAACAACATTCCAATATCTCCTAGCGACTGGTAAAAATATATATACTGCAGCCTACCAGGAAAAGTTATTGATCGCCTTTAACTTAAAAGCAGCGTTTTCGCTCGGGTCTGACGCGCTCGCGTAACGCGATCGGGTCTAATCGGGTCTGACGCGCTTGCGTAACGCGATCGGGTCTAATCGGGTCTGATGCGCTCGGGTCTGACGCGCTCGGGACTGACGCGCTCGCGTAACGCGATCGGGTCTAATCGGGTCTGATGCGCTCGGGTCTGACGCGCTTGCGTAACGCGATCGGGTCTAATCGGGTCTAATCGGGTCTGATGCGCTCGGGTCTGACGCGCTCGGGTCTTGCTTTTCTTCGAGTATTTTCCATGTTGATGAGGGTGAGTACAAATGACTGATTTACAATAATTTAATTGTGAAAGTGCGCTTGATTTATCGTACAATTTCATTGGACCTCTGTGAACTACTCATCAATTTTATTGGTCTACTGTTACGAGGCAAAATGTTTACGAGGCGGCATAAAAAAAAACATGTATTAGCCGCTCTGGATTAAAGGCCGCAGAGTTCAAAGCTGTTCAAAATGTGGGAAAAAAGTAGCGGTTTATAATCCGGAATCTACGGTAATTCTCATCTTAACAGGTGATCTTAAATTGTGACCTTGTGTTCTTGGTTCTCCCACAAAAGGAAATAATGTTTTTGCATCCACCAGTTGAGATGCTTTAGGATCTACAATATTTCAGATAAAATCCCTTCTCACTCTTCCAAACTCCAACAGATACAAGTCTAGGCTATGTATAACATTGCCAAATCAACCCAGAGTTATTGTTCTGCTATCTCTCACTATTTTAATAATATGATTTTTTTTCCATTTTCCTGCTACATGGATAACTGCACATTTTCACACATATTACTCCATTTATCAGATCTTTGTTAACACACTTAACCAATTTAAACCAGTTTTATATCATCAGATTAAATGCAACTTTTACTCACAAGGGTTTAGTGCAAGTCTGTGTATTGAGATCTTGAAGTCTGAGGAAGAGTATCGTGGTGACTGTTCATTCTTCCAAAACCTATGGAATGAAAAGATATAGTTTCAGCATAAAATGACAACAATTTAGGACAGTGTTGAAGAAAAAGTTCCATACTCAGGAATACATTATCATGATCCCTGTGGCTTGCCGTAGAGCATTGACCTCCTAGGGTTTTTGAGCATGTGTTTCTCCACAGTCTGAATTTGTGCCTTAGTGGCAACATTGTGACAGAGAAGATAAATTCTTGTGGTATCGCTCAGTCGCTTGCCCAAGGCTTTGATTCTGAAGTTTAACCTCTTGTTTCTGTCGCTGCCTGGGGTTCCTGCCATTCTTCCACATCTGGGTCCAGTCCCCTGAGAGTGCACAATGACAGAATTAACACATGCCAGCCACAATTAATTTGACAAGATTAAACAAAAGCACAAAGGCTTACCAACTCTCGTTAAGATAACGATTAGTAAATACAGGGCTCAAATACCCTAGAATCTCCATGGCAAGCCACAGGGATCATGACATACATAAAGCATTGTCATTCCCAATCCCAGAAAGCTGATGTTGTTCAGTCAATTTAGTATGAAATCAATGGATATGGGGACAAAGATATCCAGAGAAATGCTTGGAAAGGGAGAGTGGACATAAGATATAGAAACAGCCTTGATCTTATTGAATATTACAGCAGATCTGAGAAGCTATTTGACCTTCCGCTGCCTCTATTGCTTTTGGTCTTATGTCTACTTTCAAGACAATTCATCAAACCTGGGCTACTTTAGATTAAATTAGAACAGGGATTCCCAGCCTTTTTTATGCCATGGACTCAAGAATTAACCAAGGTGTCCATGGACTCTAAGTTGAGAACACCTGAAGTAGAATGATTTCATTGTTCTTTTTTTTAAAGTTATGGCATATGTTTTCTTTTAATTTTTATGTTTTATTTGTTCAACAAGGAAAGCAAACATGTTTTAAACTGTTTCCACTGAATTAGAAAAATGGAGCTCCTCAGTATTTTGTGAATAATGAATTCATTGTTATTGCTCCTTTTAGAACAGTAAGGCTTTATAACTGGTACATATATTTAAATGCTTAAACAATTTTGAATTAACTCATAGAAATGGTATCTAGGCATAGAAAAGCCAATAATAACAGCACATCAATTTAGGAGACTAGCAAAATAATTCTCTCAGAATTTCATTACAAAGAATTGTTTAGAATGAGTTTTGCAAGGTGTGATTGGACCAAAGGCTGTCACATCTTTACTTTTAAAAAGTAAGTACATATTTAAAACAGAGAATGATGCCTATGTTCATTTCTGGCAGGAAACTGATGGGCTGATTTGCCTCTTTTTGTGCCATGATGTCCTTCTATACAATAACAGAAAACTCCTTTAAGAAAGAGACTGCATTAACAGAAACACTGTGGAATTAGTTTTGGATATATTAATCTTGAAGTTGCAGGACCATATGAAATCTGGAACTATATATAGAAATTAAGTATTTATCATAACTCATGTTAAAAATAAAATTATTCCACATCACAATATCAGCTGTATTTGTAACTTTTAATACCATTAGAATTCATTAAGTTCCAAATACAGTTGTCTGAGAAAGGTAGTTAAGTGGTTAAACACTGAATGACTTTGGTTGATTTTAAGCCATCTTTGGTAGTGTTAAAGTCCTTTGCTGTGTTTTGTGCATTTTTGATTGGATGCACAAAGGTAGAGTATGGAAAATGAATGAGCTAATCAATAGAATGACACTTTGCTGTGCTTTTCAATTCTCACAGCACAGATTGAACTATGGCACACTTCCCGAAGCTGCTCGCCATTGCAAGAATTGCCTTTGCAAGCGTGAAAATGTGCAGCAGTGAAAAGAAGGAGAATCAGAAATTAGACAGGGAATATTCACATAGACATTGAGTGGCAATTATCTTCTCTCCTGGTTAACTGTTTCTCAATTATACATCAGAATTTTACCAAGAAAATAAGTGACATTATGAATAAAATGGCATCACATACTTATATTCATATTGAATTTTCCTTCAGTCTCATCCCTAGAACATTACTGTACACGTAGTTAAAAGCAAACTTTAGGGCTCATTGCTCATCCAATGCAACATGAAATAGTAATTAACACAGCATGATCTATGACGTCAGGATGTCCCAAAGCAACTCATCACCAACAAAGAAGAGTCCCTTTGCAACTAGAACACACAATAGCCAATTTGCAGGTTGCATCAGGCTATATCCTGCCTTTGGAGTACACTGAACTTTGAAGTCAAAGGAATGATCTGTGCAGGTGTGTGCTATGCATTGACACAACCAGTGACTGCACTTGTTAACTGCAAACCAACAATGAACTTCTGGACAGATAGGTTAGTGCTCTTAGGGGGAGATTGAAGTGGTGCAGCAATTGTGTTCAATCCTGACCACTGGTGCTCTCTGTGTGGGGTTTGTGCCTTCTCCTTGTGGGCATTCTTTGATTTCCACCTGCAAGACAAAGATATGTAGGTTGATATAATTAATTGGCCACTGTGTGGATGACAGAATTTGGGCATAGTATATGGAAGTATAGGGAGAACAAATTGGTGCTTAATTCTTATCATAAAGACTCTGTTTCAATGTTGTACAGTACTGTGCAAAAATCTTAGGCACATATATGTAGCTAAGGTTCCTAAGACTTTTCCACAGTACTGTATTTGACAACATTGAATGGAGAGCGGGTTTGTAAATCTGGTGGGAGTAAGAAATGTTGGTAATAGTGAGGGTGAAGCACTGTGGGAGGGGTGTGGGACAGGTGACAGAGGAAGTGTGCCAGAGGTGGGGGGTGGGGAGGTGACCTGGGTGCAGACACACCCAGGCATAGTCATCTGGTTCCAAACAACTGGTTGATTGATCATTACAGAATGCCTTTCTGGTGCTTCCCTCCCCTCTCCCTTCCCCTTTCCCCAGCCATGGTTCCCCTCTCCCTGCCCACTTTCCACTCTCTTTGGTTATTGACACAAATTTCTTTCCAGCTAGTACCAGGTAGGGAGCAAATCATATGAAGTTAACTAATGAACCAGAGGTGATTAAGGAGCTTAAGGTAAAAGAACCCTCAGGAGTCTGTGATTACAATATGATTGAGTACAATTTGAAATTTGACAGGGAGAAAGTAAAGTCTGACGTAGCACTATTTCAGTGGAGTAAAGGGAATTACAGTGGTATGAGAAAGGAGTTGGCCAAAGTAAATTGGAAGGAGATGCTGGCAGGAATGACAGCAGAGCAGTGATGTCTTTGCTGCCAAAATATCATCTCCAATGGGATTCCACCACCAAGCACATCTTTCCCTGCCTTCCCCACCCCATTTTCTGCTTTCTGCTGGGATCATCCCTACTGGATTCCCTTGTCCATTCGTCCCTACCCACTGATCTCCCTCCTGGCACTTATCCTTGCAAGCAGAACAAGTGCTAAACCTGACCCTACACCTCCTCCCCACTACCATTCAGGGCCCCAAACAGTTCTTCCAAGTTAGGTGAGTCTGTTGGGTTTATACACTGTGTTCAGTGCTCCAGTGTGGTCTCTTGTCTATGTCAGACACAACATAGATTGGGAAATGGCTTCACTGCACACCTCCATCTGCCAGAAAAAGTGGGATCTCCCAGTGGCCACCTATTTTAATTCCACTTCCCATTCCCATTCTGATATGCCAATCCATCCATGGCCTCGTCTACTGTCATGATGAGGCTACACTCAGGTTGGAGGGACAACACTTTGTATTCCTTCTGGGTAGCCTCAAACCTGAACATCGATTTCTCGAACTTCTGGTAACCCCTCTCCCACCCCACTTCACCATTCCCCATCCCTCTTTTCCCTTCTCACACCTTATCTCCTTGTCTGCCCATCACCTCTCCCTGGTGCTCCTCCCCCTTTTTTTCCATGGCCTTCTATCCTCTCCGATTAGATTGCCCCCTCTCCAGCCTGTATCTCTTTCACCAATTAACTTCATACCTCCCCCTCCTAGTTTCCTTGTGTATCTCCCTGCCCTCCCTCCAACTTTGAAACCTACTCCTCATCACCAGTCTGCTGAAGGCTCTCAGTTTGAAATGTCGAATGTACTCTTTCCAATAGATGCTGCTTGGCCTGCTGAGTTCCTTCAGCATTTTGAGTGTGTTACAGAGTCTCAATCCTGTGAGTTTCAGGGGGGAAAATGAGGAAGATGCAGGATAGGTGTATTCCAAAAATGAAGAAATGGCAAAATAGTGAAACCATGGCTAACAAAAGTCCAAAGAGGGGGCACACAACAAAGCAAAAATTAGCAAGAAGGATTGGGAAGCCTTTAAAAACCTACAGAGAGCAACTAAAATAATCATTGGGGGAAAAGACGAAATGAAAGCAAGCTAGCTAACAATAGTGGATAGTAAAAGCTTTTTCAAGCATGTAAAAAATAAAAGAGAGATGAGAGTGGATATAGGACTGCTAGAAAATGAGGCCAGAGAAATTATAACGGGGGCAAAGGAGTTAGCAGATGAAATAAATGAGTATTTTGCATCAGTCTTCAATGTGGAAGCACTAGCAGTGAGCCAGATGTTGAAAGGTGTGATGGAAGAGAAAATAGTGCAGTTACTACTACAAGGGAGAAGGTGCTCATAAAAACTGAAGGACCTAAGGGTACATAAGTCACCCAGACCAGGTGAACCATACCCTAATGTTCTGAAAGATGTAGTGGTAGAGATTGTGGAGGTATTGGTAATGATCTTTCAAAAATCATTGGACTTTGACATGGTGCCAGAGGACTGGAAAATTGCAAATGTCACTCCACACTTAAAGAAAGGAGGAAGGCAACAGAAAGAAAATTATAGACTAGTTAGCCTGACCTCAGCGGTTGGGAAGATGTTGGAGTCAATTGTTAAGGATGAGGTTATGGAATACTTGGTGACACGGGACAAGATACGACATAGTCAGCATGGTTTCCTTAAGGAAAAATCATGCCTGATGAACCTGTTGCAATTCTTTTAGAAGATTACAAGTAGGATAGATAAAGGGGATGTAGTGGATGTTGTATATTTGGACTTTCAGAAGACCTTTGACAAGGTCCAACACATAAGGCTGCTTACCATGTAAAGATCCTATGGTATCACAGGGAGAGTTGCTGGCATAGTTAGAGCATTGGCTGCTTGGTAGTGGAGTGAGTGAGTGGAAATAAAAGGATTCTTTAATGGTTGGCTGCCAATGACTAGTGGTGTTCTGCAGGGGTCAGTGTTGGGACCGCCTTTTTTATGCTATGTATCAATGATTTAGAAGATGAAATAGAGGTCTTTGTTGCCAAGTTTGCAGATGATATGAAGATTGGTGGAAGGGCAGATAGTGTTGAGGAAACAGATAGGTTGCAGAAGGACTTGAACAGATTAGGAGAATGGACAAGAAAGTGGCAAATGAAATATAATGTTGGAAAATGGATAGTCATGCACTTTGGTAGCTATTTTATAAAAGGGGAGAAAATCCAAAAATCATGAAATGCAAAGGGACTGGAAATCCTTGTGCAGAACACCCTAAAGATTAACTTGCAGATTGAGTCAGTGGTGAGGAAGGCAAATGCAATGTTAGTATTCATTTCAAGAGGTTCAGAATACAAGAGCAGGGCTGTGATGCTGAGGCTATATAAGGTGCTAGTGAGGCTACACCTTGAGTATTGTGAACAGTTTTGGGCTCCCAATCTAAAAAAAAGATGTGCTGGCATTGAAGAAGGTTCAGAGGACACTCACAAGGGTGATTCTGGGAATGAAAGGGTTATCATATGAGAAAAGTTTGATGGCTCTGGGTCCGAACTGACTGGAATTTGGAAGGATGAGGAGAGATCTTACTGAAACTTTTCAAAAGTTAAAAAGCCAAGACAGAGTAGATGTGGAAAGGGTATTTCCCACGTTGGGAATTCTAGAACAAATGACCTAATTCTATTCCTCTGTCTTATGGTCTTATGATGTGGCTGGTAGCACAGATGACTGTTCCAATCTATTCTTTCAGACTTCTCTCACAGGTAATGACAGAAAGATCACATCTGGGAGCCCATAAAATATCCAGGCACAGCAGGTCCCTCTGTAGATTCACTGCCACAAGAAACGCATTGGTAATATGAGTTGCTGTGTAGATTGTACTGTGTCAAAGTCCATAAATTGCTTACTTAAACTCAAGATGCTGGAAATCCAAAGCAACACACACAAAATGCTGGAGGAACTTAGCAGGTCAGGCAGCATCTATGGAAGTGAACAAACAGTTGATGTTTTCGGCCGAGCCCTTCTTCAAGAGTTAAAAAAAATTGTATAAATGTTTTCAAGCACAGACTACTGTCCTTCACCATTAAACGGTCAAGAGAAATCAATGGAATCCTTATATCATATATTCAATCCAAGCCATGGTAAATTCAAATCAAGGAACTTACTCAAATCTCTGAGGCAAGATTTCTGATTGTCTGTCAATTAAATTCACGTTGAGCAGTTTTATGCCTTGTTGCTTGAAGCTTGAGAAAGGATTTTCGGCTCAGTGGCTTATTTCTTTGTCAAATCAAGCATAAATAATGGTATCTGACTGGTCGGTTTATGCAAAAGATTGTCAACTTCCAGCAAATTGGTTTTAAATGATTGAACAATCCAAGAGCTTCAAGCAGCTGCAAAGTGAGAGATAAACCCAAGGTGCTCAAATGAAGAATTAGCTTGGATCAGGAGTTAGCAGAAAAAAAGAGAATCAACATGCTCGTAATATATTGGTCAAGTCCCACTACGGGATGTAGATACATAATAGATAGTGTTGGAGATACACTGAAGAAGTATTAATGAGCTGGTGTAGAGCAACTTTAAGGGTCTTCTGAGAGATGGCACACACTGTGTCTTTTTCGTCTATCCTGTGCTTCAGAATCTCTGCACCTGAACTTTGAATATACTTTGGATGGAGTCCAATTCCACCTGACCTCTGGAGTACCTTGACTGCCCAAGTACACAAATATGATCTCAAGCAAGGAATAGAAAGATGCTTCCATTCAATAGTTTAAGTTGTGGGACTTCTCTGTACATCTACAGAATTTATACTTTACGTCAAACGTTGTTCAAGCCAAGAAAGGCACTTGATTTAATATTAAGCACTAAATAAACATTACTGTGTGCATGCTTGTACAGCATTTTGGGACAATGATGGTGTTATCATACTCAAGATCCTGGGAGAAAGGTCTATCACTATGTAAAACTGCAACGAACTACAGGCAGGGATAGATCTGTTGTAATATTAACTGGGGCACACTACTGTTTGGCACAGATGTAAAATCCTGGGATACATTACTGCAGGTGCAGTTTTGTACAGCATTAGTCAGGCCTTTTGTTGTCAAGCCTGTTGCTGTAAAGCATCTGCATATTGAACTGGAGGAACAAATCTGACATTGAAGCATTACTGGCATACAGATCTGGCAAGTGAAAAGGGCAACTTGAGATATGATAAATGCTATAATGAGAAAGAAATGAGTGGAGACGTGAAGAATCAATGGGTATGGAATGAGAAATCTAGCATTGATTACTTCAAACTTGACTAAATGTATCAATATTTGTTTATTACAATAGACAATAGGTGCAGAAGTAGACTATTCGGCCCTTCGAGCCTGCACCGCCATTTTGAGATCATGGCTGATCAATTCCTATCAATACCCGGTTCCTACCTTGTCCCCATATCCCTTGATTCCCCTATCCATAAGATACCTATCTAGCTCCTTCTTAAAAGCATCCAGAGAATTGGCCTCCACTGCCTTCCGAGGCAGTGCATTCCAGACCCCCACAACTCTCTGGGAGAAGAAGTTTTTCCTTAACTCTGTCCTAAATGACCTACCCCTTATTCTCAAACCATGCCCTCTGGTACTGGACTCTCCCAGCATCTGGAACATATTTCCTGCCTCTATCTTGTCCAATCCCTTAATAATCTTATATGTTGCAATCAGATCCCCTCTCAATCTCCTTAATTCCAGCGTGTACAAGCCCAGTCTCTCTAACCCCTCTGCGTAAGACAGTCCAGACATCCCAGGAATTAACCTCGTGAATCTACGCTGCACTTCCTCTACAGCCAGGATGTCTTTCCTTAACCCTGGAGACCAAAACTGTACACAATACTCCAGGTGTGGTCTCACCAGGGCTCTGTACAAATGCAAGAGGATTTCCTTGCTCTTCACAATACTCCAGGTGTGGTCTCACCAGGGCTCTGTACAAATGCAAGAGGATCTCCTTGCTCTTGTACTCAATTCCCTTTGTAATAAAGGCCAACATTCCATTAGCCTTCTTCACTGCCTGCTGCACTTGCTCATTCACCTTCAGTGACTGATGAACAAGGACTCCGAGATCTCTTTGTATTACTCCCTTACCCAACTCTATACCATTCAGATAATAATCTGCCTTCCTGTTCTTACTCCCAAAGTGGATAACCTCACACTTATTCACATTAAACGCCATCTGCCAAGTATCTGCCCACTCACCCAGCCTATCCAAGTCACCCTGAATTCTCCTAACATCCTCATCACATGTCACACTGCCACCCAGCTTAGTATCATCAGCAAATTTGCTGATGTTATTTTCAATGCCTTCATCCAAATCGTTGACGTAAATGGTAAACAGCTGTGGTCCCAATACCGAGCCCTGTGGCACCCCACTAGTCACCACCTGCCATTCCGAGAAACACCCATTCACCTCTACCCTTTGCTTTCTATCTGCCAACCAGTTTTCTATCCATGTCAATGTCTTCCCCCCGATGCCCTGAGCTTTGATTTTACCCACCAATCTCCTATGTGGGACCTTATCAAATGCCTTCTGAAAATCGAGGTACACTACATCCACTGGATCTCCCCCGTCTAACTTCCTGGTTACATCCTTGAAAAACTCCAACAGATTAGTCAAGCATGATTTACCCTTGGTAAATCCATGCTGGCTCGGCCCAATCCTATCACTGCTATCTAGATATGCCACTATTTCATCCTTAATAATGGACTCTAGCATCTTTCCCACCACCGATGTCAGGCTGACAGGTCGATAGTTCTCTGTTTTCTCCCTCCCTCCTTTCTTAAACAATGGGATAACATTAGCCATTCTCCAATCCTCAGAAACTGATCCTGAATCTAAGGAACATTGGAAAATGATTACCAATGCATCCGCAATTTCCAGGGCCACCTCCTTTAGTGCCCTAGGGTGCAGACCATCTGGACCTGGGGATTTGTCAGCCTTCAGTCCCATCAGTCTTCTCATCACCGTTTCCTTCCTAATCTCAATCTGTTTCATTTCCTCTGTTACCCTATGTCCTTGGCCCATCCATACATCTGGGAGTTTGCTTGTGTCTTCCTTAGTGAAAACAGATCTAAAGTACTCATTAAATTCTTCTGCCATTTCTCTGTTTCCCATAACAATTTCACCCAATTCATTCTTCAAGGGCCCAACATTGTTCTTAACTATCTTCTTTCTCTTCACATACCTAAAAAAGCTTTTGCTATCTTCCTTTATATTCCTGGCTAACTTGCGTTCGTACCTCATTTTTTCTCCCCGTATTGTCTTTCTAGTTAAGTTCTGTTGTTCCTTAAAAACTTCCCAATCAACTGTCCTCCCACTCATCTTGCTTCTGACTGATTTGGTGATCGCAAATTTATTGGAACAGAGTATCAGATCTAAGGTCAATAACAGTTGAGGCAATGAGTTCAAAAGTCAGGAGGTTATGTTGTAACTTTATAAAACTCTGGTTAGGCCGTATCTGGAGTATTGTGTCCAGTTCTGGTCGCCCAGCTATTGGAAAGATGTTAGAGTTTTAGAGAGGGTGCAGAAGAGGTTCACCAGGATGCTGCCAGGTTTAGAGGGCATGAGCTATCATGAGATGCTGGATAAACTTAGATCGTTTTCTCTGGAGCGCGGGAAGCTGAGGGGAGATCTGCTGGAGGTTTAAAAGTTTATGAAAGGCATAGACAGAGTAGACAGAGAGTATCTGTTTCCCAGGGTTGAAGTTTCATATACCAGAGGGCATGGGTTGAAGGTGAAAGGGGTTAGGTTCAAGGGGGATGTGAGGGGTAAGAGTCATGGATGCCTGATATGTGCCGTGTGGTGTGGTGGTAGAGGCAAATATATTAGAGGTTTTAAAGAGCCAATTGGTTAGACAGTTGAATGTAAGTAAAATGGAGGGATACACACATTGTGTAGGTAGGATGATTAGTGTTTGGGTATTTCTGATTTGCTTTTTGGCTGCTTCAGCACAACAAAGCAAACCCTGGCCTGCAGAAACTAAAGCCAGCTTTTCTCTGCTCACCCTTAAGATTTGTGATATAAAATATATTTGCACTGTGTGATCGAAGTCAAGCAATTGTGCTCATGACAAGCCACAGTTTAGACTCATACATGAAGCACTTGGTTAGTGCTTTTGTTGACTTCAATGAACTTTCTGACCAGCACTCTGGAACACAGCACAGCAAAATAGGAGCAGGAATAGGCCACGTTTCCTCTCAAGTCTGTTTGCCAATCATAGCTGATTGATCCTGTGACCCACTTCCATCTCTGTGTCTGAACCCACAGTATTCAAAGCACTAATTTTAGAAACACTTACCTATCTCTACCTTAAATACTTGTAATGAGCTGGTTCCCACAACTCTGTGGGGAGAAGAATCCTAATCATTCACTACCTTCTACAAGAAGAAATTTCAGTGTACTTCAGCTTTCGTAACTATCTCCAACACCTTATAAATACTTTAAAAACTCTCCCGTTAGTAAAAACATCTCAACGTCTACTCTTGAGAGCCCTCTTAGGATCCTACATGCTTCAATAAGAGCACTCCTCATTCTTCTAAACTTTAAAAAAAATACGGATGCAAAATAAAAATTGATTTCAGATATTTGTTAGTTCTTTATTTGCTGATATTAATTCCCTGGAATTCTCAATAGCTCCTTCACTAACTTTAGCCATTCTCTTCCTGTTGAGATCCATAGACACATATATTGTTCATTGTGTTGTTTTTTTCTCAAAATCAATGATCTACTTTCTCATGAGCATTTTAATCTTTTGCTGCTGTTTCCAGAAAAGAAAAGCAATTCTCTGAACTACCACTATCCCTTGCTACTTTGCATGCCGTATACTAATTTGTATGCACTATTCATCGATTTGAAATGGCCCTTCTCTGACCACAGGTGGTTTCTCTTTCTCCTGCAATCCCCGTCTGTTATGGAGATAAATTCAGCTGAGTATTATGGTCTGGCTGTTTAAACATCTGCCATTATTACTTCATTAACCCAGTCCAATCTAGATAACTCCAGCATTTTGGCCTAATTTAAGTTGAAGACATTGCTTTAGTACCCAGGGTGTTTACCCTCAAATTGTAACTGGAATTCTTCCATATCAGGTTTAATATCACTGGAATACGTCATGACATTTGTAGCTTTGTGGCAGCAATACATTGCGATACATAATAATAAAAAGTATAAATAACAGTAGGAAGTATATACAGTATAATAATAGATTAAGTAAGTAGTGCAAAAGGAGAGGGATAAAAATACTAAGGAAGCATTCATGGGTTCATTGTCAATTCAAAAATCTGACAGTGGAGGGGAAGAAGCTGTTCCTGAAATGTTGAGTGTGTGCCTTCAGACTTCTATACAACCTCCTTGATAGTAGCAATGAGAGGAGGGAATGTCCTGCGTGATGGGAGTCCTTCATGATGGATGTCACCTTTCTGAGGCATCGCTCCTTGAAGATGTCCTGGATGCTGGGGAGGCTCATACCCATATGCTGGTGCTGGCAGAGTTGACAACTTTCTGCAGCTTTTCCTGATCCTGTGCAATGGGCCCTCCATACGAGATGATGATGCAACCAATTAGAGTGCTGTCCACAGTGCATCCATAGCAACTTGTGAATGTCATTTGTGACAAACCAATTCTTCTCAAACTCCTAATGAACTATAGCTGTTACCATGCCTTCTTCATAATTGCATCAGAGATGTTGACACCAGGAACTTGAAACTTACCATACTTTCTACTTCCGATCCTTGATTAGGACTGGTGTGTGTTCCCTTGACTTACCCTTCCTAAAGTCCACTATCAATTCCTTGGTGTTAGTGGTATTGAGTGCAAGGTTGTTCCTGTGGCACCGCTCAACCAGCTGATCTATCTCACTGCTGTACACCTCCTCAACACCATCTGAAATTCTGCCAGCAATATTTGTGTCATTGTCAAATCCATATTGGTATTTGAGTTGTGCCTAGCCACACAGTCAGACAGCAGAGCAGTAGGCTGAGCATGCAACCTCGAGGTGCACCAGTATTGATTGTCATTGAGCAGATTTTCTGATCTGGAGATGTGTGAACTCTGGACAACTGATAATGAAATCTGAACTGCAGTTCTTTAGAAATTGTGTTAAGGAACTTGAGGTGCAGTTGGATGACCTTCAGCTCAGAGGAAAGAATGAGAAGTGATAGATAGAAGCTACCGGAAGGTAAACAACCCTAATGCAGGAGGCAGGAACCTGGAAGACTGTCAGAAGAGGAAAGGGCCATAAGGAGCCAATGCAGAGTACCTCTCTAGCTGTTCCCCACGATAATATATAAATTGCTTTGGATACTGTTGGGGTGATAACCAACCATAGGGTAGCCTCAGAGATTAGGTCTCTGGCACAGAGTGCAGAGCTGTAGCTCAGAAAGGAAAGGGAGAGAAGAATGCAGTTATAATAGGGGATCCCGTAGTTAGAGGAACAGACAGGAGACTCTGTGGATGTGAAAGAGTGGCATCCCAGGTGCCAGGGTGAGCAATGGCATTGATTGGCTCCCCAGCATTCTAAAGGGGGAGGGTCAACAGCCAGAATCCGTGCTACATATTTGCATCCATGACATAGGCAGGAAAAGGGTTGAGAGAATATAGGGAGTTAGGTAGAAAACTAAAAAGCAGGACCTCCGTGGTAATAATCTTTGGATTGCTGATTTTGCCACGTGCCAGTGAGGGTAAGAATAGGATGATTTGTCAGATGATTGAGTGGCTGAGGAATTGGTGCAGGAGGCAGGGTTTCAGATTTCTGTGTCATTGGGATCTCTTCTGGGGAAGAGATGACCTGAACCCAAGGGGTACCAATACCCTTGAGGGCAGGTTTGCTAGAGTTGTCGGGGGTGGGGGTTTCAACTAATTTGGGAGCATGATGGGAACTGAAATGATAGGGCTGAAATTGGTGCAGGTGGTATATAAGTTGATGCAGTGTGCAGTGAGATTGTGAGGAAGGAGAGGTAGATGATAGGGCAACATTGCAGTTAGTGGCAAGCAAAACTAAAAAGGGTAATGAATACAAGACTGAAGGTATTGTAATTGAATGCACATAGTGTACAGAATAAGGCAGATGATCCTGGAGAGCAGTTAGAAATTGGCAAGGATAACGGGGGCATCACTGAATGAAAATAATATTTGGAAGCTTAACATCCAGGAATACACATTGATTCAACAGGACAGGCAGGTAGACAGAGGGGAATGGGGTGGCTCTGTTGGTAAAATATGAAATCAAATCCTTAGAAAGAGGTGACATAGGATTAGAAGATATAGAATCATTGTGAGAAGTGTTAGGAAACTGTAAGAATTTTAAAAAACCCTGATGGGAATTATGTACACGTTTCCAAACAGTAGCCAGGATGTGGGGTACAAATTACAATGGGAGATGGAAATTGCATGTAGAACTGGCAATGTTACAATAGTTATGGGGGATTTCAATATACAGGTAATTTGGTAAAATTAAGTTGGCACTAGATGCCAAAAGAGGGAACTTGTAGAAAGCTTATGAGGTGGCTTTTTAGAACAGCTTCTGGTTGAGCCCACTAGGGCAAAGGCAATTCTGGATTGAGAGTTGTGTAATGAAACAGATTTGATTAGGGAGCTTAAGATATGTGAACCCTTAGGAGACAGTGATCATAATATGATAGAATTCACCCTGCAGTTTGAGAGGGAAAAGCTAAAGGCAGATGTATCAGTAAAGCTGAGTAGAAGCAATTACTGGGGCATGAGAGGGGAGCTGGCCAAAGCTGGTCGGGAAGTGACACTAGCAAGAATAACAGTGGAACAGCAATGTTTGGCTGGAGTTTCTGGAAGCAATTCTTAAGGCACAAGGTAGATGAAGAAGAAGTATTCTAAAGGGAGAATGAGGCAATTATGGCTAACAAGGAAAGTCAAAGACTGCATAAAAACAAAAGAGATGGCATATAATATAACAAACTCAATGGGAAGTTAGAAGATTGGGAAGATTTTAAAAGCCAACAGAAGGCAACTAAAAAATTCATAAGGAGAGAAAACTTGAAATATGAAGGTAAACTAGCCAATAATATCAAAGAGGATACCAAAAATTTTATCAGTAGAAGAGAGGTGAGAGTGGATATTCGACCTCTGGAAAATGACACTGGCGAGGTAGTAATGGGCAACAAAGAAATGACAGATGAGCATAATAAGTATTTTGTGTCCGTGTTCATTGTGGAACACACCAGCATTATGCCAGAAATTTGAGATTGGCGGGGGGAGGGGGCAGATGTGAGTGTCAATGTTATTACTTTGGAGAAAGTGATTGGGGAGCTAAAGTGTCTGAAGGCAGATAAGTCACCTGGAACAGATGGGCTACATCCCAGGGTACTAAAAGAGAAGGCTGAAGAGATTGTGGAGACATTAGTAATGATCCTTCAAGAATCTCTAGTTTCTGAAATGGTTCCGGAAGACTGGAAAATTGCAAATGTTATTCCACTCTTTAAGAAGGGAGGAAGGCATGAAAAATGGAAATTATAGGCCAGTCAGTGGTTGGGAAGACGTTGGAGTCCATTATTAAGAATGAGGTTTCAGGGTACATGAGAAAGTAGGTCAAAGTCTGCATGTTTTCCCTTCAGGGAAATCTTCCCTGTCAGATCTTTTGGAGTTCTTTGAGGAAACAACAAATAGGATAGACAAAGGAGAGTCAGTGAATGCTTTTTACTTGGATTTTCAGATGGCCTTTGACAAGGTGTTACATATGATGCTGCTTAAAAAGATAAGATCCCATGGTGTTAGGGGAAAGATATTAGCATGGATAGAAGACTAGCACACTGGCAGGAAGCAAAGAGTGGGAATAAAGGAGGGCTTTTCTGATTGACTGGTGGTGTTCCGCAGGGTTCTGTGTGGGATTGCTTCTATTCATGTTATATGTCAATGATATGGATGATGGAATTAATGGCTTTGAGGCCAAGTTTGTCAATAATATGAACATAGGGGGAGGGGCAGGAAATGTTGAGGAAGCAGGGAATCTGCAGAAGGACTTCCACAGATTGAAAGAATGGGCAAAAATTTTGAAAACGGAATATAATGTAGGGAGGTATATGGTCATGCATTTTGGTAAAAGAAACTAAAGCATAGACTACTTCCTAAACAGGGAGAAAAATGTAAAATCTGAAATGAAAAGTGACCTGGGAGTCCTGATGCAGGATTCCCTGAAGGTTAGCTTGCAGGTTGAAGCAGTGGTAAGAAAGGCAAATGCAATGTTGGCATTCATTTTGAGAGGCCAAGAATATAACAGCAAGGATTTAATGCTGAGGCATCATAAGGTATTGGTCAGACTCCACTCAGAGTATTGTGAGCAGTTTTGGGCCCATTATCTAAGAAAAATGTATTAGTATTGGAGAGGGTCCAGAAGAGGTTCACAAGAATGATTCTGGGAATTAAAGGGTTAACACGTGAGGAGCATTTGATAGCTCTGGCCCTGTGCTCACTGGAGTTTAGAAGAATGAGGGAGGATCTCATTAAAACCTATCAAATACTGGAAGGCTAAGATAGAGTTAATGTGGAGAGGATGTTTCCTACAGTGGAGCAGTCTAGTACTAGAGGGCACGCATCAGAATAGAGAGATATCTGTAACAGAGATGAGGAGGAATTTCTTTAGCCAGCGGGTAACAAATCTGTGGAATTCATTGTCATAGATGGCTGTGGAGGCCAAGTCATTGGGCATACATAATGTGGAAGTTGATTAGTCTGGGCATCAAAAGTTACAGGGAGAAGGCAGGAGAATAGGGTTGAGAGGGATAATGAATCAGCCATGATGGAATGGCAGAACAGACTTGATGAGCAGAATAGCCTAATTCCACTCATCTGTCTTATGGTTGTATGGTATTATAGTCACATTGCAGCAAGCTCATTCAGGATCAGATTGTGAAAGAATCAGTGCCTCTCAGTCTTTTAAACTACGTCTCTGGCACTAAGTCCCAGGTATTGCCACCTATATTAGAAAAGGGGCTGATTATAAGGATTTTATTTAGAAATAATCTACAGAACAGAGAACATAGATCAATACAACTGAGAACAGGCTTTGCAGCCGCCAATGTTTTGCCAAATTAATTAGGCTAATGATCCTTAATTAAACTGTCCTTTCTACCTGCATATTCCTCCAATATTCAGTATATTCATATGCCTAACTAAAAGCTCCTTAAAAATCTCTATTATATCTGCTTCCACCATCATCCCTACCATCACCTTCTAGGCACCGACCACGCTCTTTAAAAAAACCTATCTCGCACATCTCCTTTGAACTTTCCTACTCTCACCTTAAATGCATGCTTTCGAGCTTAAATAATATTTTAATCCTGTGAAAAAGATATGGACAATCTATCTAAAGATCTCATAATTTTATACAATTATATCAGTTCTGAATACCTGAAGATACTGGGTATCTGGTTCAGAGGAGCATAGGCATGCAACAAGAATTGGACAAAACAGATTGTGAAGGTAAGACAGAAATGGGGGCTGTGCAGAGGGTGCTCGCTATCGATAACTGGGAAGAACTTGATCATTAGGTGTGAGGTGCTCTCAGGGCTGCTGCACTTGGTACAGGTGTGGTCTGTCTATTGCTTCTCCAGACTGGGAATCACCCAAGCCATATTCAGGTTCACCTAGGAATCCAAGATAGAAGGTCAAGTGCTTTCTCTACATGGCCCTTTTGTATCCAATGTTGCCATCACCTTAATGGCCACTCTTGTGTGTGGCTGCATCAGACTATGTGTGGAACCTAAATATGCAGGCACCAAGTACCACTATGTGCTGAGGGTTTATCGGAATCAAGTAACGCAAAAGATGGGTCTGGTCCCATTGCTGCACCGCGTCCCAGTCAGCTGGATGTTGCAGCACCACCTGTCCTTAGTGCAAAAGTTCTTTCGGCCCAACACCTTTGTTCACAAGTCCATCAGGACAGCCTATAACATCCTGGCAGACACTGCAGGAGAAGGGCTCGATGGACACTGTGCTGTGATTCCCTGAAAAGACTGTCCAGACCATCTGGCAGAATACCTCATTGCCAGATCTCCCCAACAGGCACCAAGACATTGCCTGGCTGGTAGAGAGAAAGCACCTTCCCAGTCAGATCCTTCCTGCATGCCCACAGTAACTCACCTCTTTGTGGACTGGTTTTGTGAAGTGGGTGTGAAGAAAGATACAAGGGCCCATAACTCAGTTCATCCCGATAGAGGACTCTGATTTATGGGCTGGGTCCCATGGACAAGCAGAGAGATGGATATCAAGTACTGCTGGATGATCATTAACTCATTGAAAGGTGCCATTTAGTCTGCCCGAAAATTGTTGGTCTGCCAGCACCTCCTGATGTCCCTGGACGAAAGCTGCCAGCGGACACACTCCGGACTGCAGGGTGCACTGAAGCTTGTTTTAGTCACCACAAGGGCTCAGTGAGGAAGGGCAACGGTGCAGGATTCTTCAGCCACTTGAAAGGGATGGGTCGGGCTTTGGTGAGGAAGCCCCTCAATTATTGGAGTAGTGTACCACCTCGTGGGGGGGGGGGGGGGAGAGTGGGGGGGAAATGGGTGGCAATGGTGCTATCGGCTTTAAGAAATATAATAGAGCGCTATTTTTCAAATTGTCGGTGAATGTAAGAATGAAAGACTTTGCATAGTTTATTCTTGTAAATATTTTTATTATGAATTATGTTTATTTTGAAATATACAGTGAAAATTATCCTCACTCTCTGCAGCCCCAGAGAACACAACAATTTTCTAATTCCTGCACTACAGCTTAGGTAATTCTTTATATACTAGTGTGCGTGGTAGAGGGTGGTGGGAGCTGACTGGAAAGTGTGGAGAATAAAGATAAAAAATATTTTAAAATTGGTGTTTGGACTCAATGGGCCAAAAAGCTGTATCTGAGCTGTTTAGCCTCTGAATCTATAAAGAACAGTCCTTGGTTCTTATTTTTATCTTTTAATCCTTCATTTCAGTTACATCCATGACCTGTCACTAACCTCTCCAACCTTAGCATGCTCCAGTTCTGGCCGATTTGCACTGGTCACCATGCCTTTACCTGCTCATGCCTTAAGCTCTACCATTCCTTCTCTAAACCTTTCCATTCATCATGTACTGATATATCTAGTTAAATCTGTTTCTTTGACAAGCTTTAAGTCATGTGCCCTAATAACTTCCTTTGTGGCTCAGGGCTACATTTTGTGTGATGACTTTTTCAAGCAGTTTCTGAAATTTTATTACGTTAAAAGACATGATATGTTGTTCTTGTTATCCGTGTTGATCTACAATTAAAGGTCAAATGGAAAAACAAATCATCACAGATGTTGTAAATGCAAAATGAAATGCTGGAAGTATCAGACAGTATCTGTGCATAGAGAAAAGAGATAAATGTTTCATATCAATCAGTTTGCATCAGAATAGAAATGCTCGTTTAAAACTGGTTCTCTGTTCCTATCTTCTTCTAATATAGAAAGACAAGCATCATGAAAGATAATTAAGCAGGAAGTCTAAAATTAAATTTGCTCTAAAAAAAATCTGATGAAAATTTAATTTTAGGCTGAACCAGTAAACCAAGTATCTCCCAAAACAATTCTAAAACCAACTTCTCTATCCTCAGTAATGAGGGTCAACAAGCCAACTGCAGTCTTGATTAAGTTAACGATCCTGTATCTGGGTGAATGTAGTTGAGAAAAGCTTAACATGCAGGGAATTGGCTTTATTGTTGATTCAGCCCAGGAATTTTTCAAAGAGCTGAAGCTTTTTGGACTGCTTTGGAGTGCATTTCCTATACTTATGAACATGAAAGAAGAGGATCAGTTCCAGGGTAATCATTCCCGCAAACCTATTTTGTCATTTAACAAAATCCTGGCTAATCTGCTTCCTAACTGTCCATCTTTTACTAGTCTCCATGTCAGTCATTGACTCATCTTAATCTAATTCTCAACTTTGTTTATTAATTAGTTTTTCTCATTATAGAAGTGAGTTCTGTACTGGTTCATCTCCATTACAAGTATTCCTTATCTTCTACCCACGATGACCTCTGGAGATGGTATGGTGATGGTAGTGGATGTTGGGTACATTCTCTTCAGCATATTTTGTTTTTTGACTGATATGATACCACTCTGCAGTGAAAATGCCCAGTTCATTGGGGCAAAGAATACCATCTGCTTGTAATTGACAAATCAGAAAAATTAAATCTAAAGTTGTACAAACTTCAAAAAATTGCTCCATTTTTCTTAAATTTCCACTGAAATTCTGGAATGAGATTGTGCCTGAGAACAAAGTGACCAAAAGTGACCTCCTACAAATGGTTCACAACACTACTTCTTTTACTTCGTCAGCGTCATCTTTGTGTTGCAAATATGGCTCTGCTACTGTTGGAGTCTGCGATCTACATTTTGATGGTGTGCTTTCAGGTCGATTGAGCACCCTGGCTCTTTGCTGTCTCTGTGCGAGATCGGCGAGGTTTCAAGCGAAGCATGCGGCCTAGAGGCCCAGAAGCCTGGAGATGGGAATTGAGTCCATGATCGACTGTATTTCTCACCATTCCCACCAATTAAATTACTGAGGAAGATTGTAATCAATGAGGACAAGAGCGCAAGGAGGGCAGGTGTTCAACACGTGCGTGTTAACGGTCTGTTTCTCTCACCCTCTCTCTCAATGCTGCCAGTAGATGGTGCCAGAGTCCATGGGTTTTGGACAAGGTTTAATCAATGCAGTTTGTGGATTGGACCCTGTAATTCATGTTATGATGTGTTTCTGCTTTCTGGTCGCTCCTTCTTTGTTGCAGTTTTGTGCAATTTTGATCAGGGCAGACTAGCACTGTAGACTGAAGATAGCAAGGAACATGGCACTGGACTAAACTGTAGTGAGCTGAACTGAATATACTTGGACTCTTTTGCTATCTTTGTGGTTTAGTGCTTTGTGTTTCTCATTCGTTTTTTTGCCACTTGCAAGACCTGTTTTTTTGCGTGTTGATGTTTTTCTTTGAACAAGTTCATTGTTTTATGGTCTTCTGTGGGAAGGCGAATCTCAGCATTGTATTCTGCATACAGACTTAGATAATAAATGTACTTTGAATCTTTGAAATTTATTTGCATAATTGCTGAACGCATTATCTGTCACGAGCCAACATGCATACCATTGTTGATTCAAATAAAATTCTACATTAAAAATATTTTTTGTATATTTAGAAGTTGTAATCATCTTTGTGCAATCAATGCAACTGAATATGGAGTATTATTAAAAAATAGTTTATTTACGTTACAATGTCAATCCACTGACTGAGCACAATCAAACATTAAGTTACTAAAATGAATCAAAAGTAAATGGGCATAAAACACTTCTGCAGGGTACACTTGTTGGTTTCTTTGCAAAAGCTTTCACATGATCCTTTTAGTGACCTGACTCTCGGAGGTACCAAGTTATCAGTGAGTTGAATTAACGCAAATTCCCAATGCTGCTACATACACTGGATGCACAACCAGTTTTAGGGCACGGTGGCTTCTTGCACAGTGTTTTAAAAAGCTCTACACAGTATTGCAGATAATAAATGTGTATTAAACTTTATTTGTGTTTAATAATTCATAATCTTTTGTTCTAATTTGGCTGAGTTATGCTAGAGAAACCATAGTTAGGTGGAAACTCCTGGCCACTATATTTCACTCCAAACTCCAAAATAAGAACTTCCCTGTTTTCCAGTGACTTTCATCCTCCATCTTTCAATTCTTTATAGTTTTCTGTTCAAACGTAAAGTGAAGGCTGCACTGGCATTTTAGTGGAAAGTGATGTAAATCCACGGAAGCTCTCCATTACCTAGCAGAGGCCATAACTTTCTAACCTGGAGCCTAAACCACTAAACCCTATCTGCCCAGCTTTGAGCGTTTGCTAATTGTCTTGCAAGTTGGAGATGGTGGAAATGTTGAAGAGCTCTCTGTCATCTCATTGGATTGTTTATTTTTATGTTTTGTAACTCCAAAACATTAAAAACAAATTGGAAAGAAAATAAGAGAGCCAGGAATTTGAGTCTAACTTTTTTTTTCTACTTTAAGCAAGACACACGTGTATCACATGGTAGCATCGAGACATGCAATTCATGTATTTTTACAGATAACGTGCAATTAATTACTTAAGCAAATAAAGAATGCCATCTCAAACAATATATTTACAATATTACTCAACTATTACTGAGATATTAAATACACAGCCCTCCTCCCCATTTAGCTATAAACTCCAACTCAATATAGAATACATCTTATATACACATGTAATACCCTGGTTAAGGTTTCTACAGTTATACTGTAGATATTTCATTTTAGCAGCTTCTGAAAAACCAGTGTGTCCTGCTGTTAGAATGTTTTGGTTTCAGCTAAAGATAAAGGCTATGATGTTCAACTCAGGAATGCTGTGTCAGCCAATCAGGGTGGTGGAATTAAGAGTAGGTTCTAAAGACAGCTGGGCTAGAGAGAGATTTGTGACGGATACTGGTGGAGTTCAGTGTCTTTTTGGCAGGAGCGCGGAGAGGACAGAAGGAAAGATGGCTGAGAATGCCATGGGAAGGAGAGTCCCTGTTGCACGAAGGGTTTTGTACAGATGAATAGCTCTAGGGAGGAAGGGCCAATACTCCCAAGAGAGAGCTCATTTGTTCGAGATGGATTTTGAGTAAAGTTTGGAATGCAGCGTATGTTTTCATGCAGACCATGGGTCCCAGTGTGTGAGTAAAAAGACAACTTCAAGATGAGATCCAACTTTATGTGCAGATTTGGATGGGTTAACTGTAACGGGATCTTTCATATTAACTGTTCGATGATGCTGAAATTTGTAAATATACTTTCTTTATAATTTTATGCAGTATACAATTTATTTCTTCCCAACCAACAATTGTGTATAGGCAGTACTTACACAGCATTAGCTCAAATAAAGTTCTCTTTAATTGGAACATCAAGATGTTCCTGTTTGTCTGAACCCCAATCATATGATTCTAGATGTATACTGTTTTATGAAATGTGCCCTGCTCACTGCTGAGTCCCATTGTTTGTTAGCAGAGTTGGCTAACAAGCCCACTTTGCATACGAGCCCAGTGAGGGGGTTACACACAGTATACTATATAAGAAAAGTACTACACTGATGTCCACAGCATAGTAACTTTTATCCTGTCCCATTCAAGCCTTAAGATTGAATCACTGTGGAAGATTTCTTACTCTTGTGGGATAATATTTTTTACTGACAAGGGAAGTCACTCTGCTCAGCAGGTACGATTGTGGCTGTAAAAATAATCTCAGGTTCTGAGATGGTAGTGTGTCGTTGTAGTTGTCAGAGTTGACTCTGAATCTGCAGGAAGTGGTTCTGACAGTTCCAGGACCTATTTCAATCCTTACTTCTCTCCTGGTCCTGGATTCCTTCTCTCTCTTTATCCCACTCTTTTTCTTTCTCAGATTCCTTCTCTCTTTCTCCCTCTCTATCCCTTCTCTCCTTTTCGACTTTTTGACTGTCTTTTCCTTCCATCCCTTTTTTCCTAGTTTTTTGTATCTCTGAATTTGCTCCTTTCTCAAGAAGTTAATTGTTACTTATCCACTTCCATTTTCATAACACTGATGTCATCCTCTTTCTTTTCCTTTATCTTCTTTCTAAGATGTGCATCTTGATCTTGGGAAGCTCCATATAGTTCACTGGATATTGCCTTATTAATCCTTCTGTTGCTCCCTTTACAATTTGATCTCTCCTTCTGGTTTCCTGATCCACAGCATCATCTGAAAAATCCTCTGTTTTTGTATCTCCATTGACTGCTTTCTTTTTGGCCTTCCATTCATCCAGCTGGGATTTGAACTTTGCAACTACTTTTACAAGCAGCTTTTTGTCTCCCACTTGAAGTTCATATAATAATCTCAATGGATGCAGAATGGATTAAGGTTCTTTATATTCACAAAAGATTAATACTCACAACTTTCCTGCAGCTCCTTGAACTCTCTTCCAGCTTAAAACACAGCCACATTTCACAAGTAACTACTTGGTTAACATATTAGAAGCTTTCTCAGATATGCTGTGTTGTAGCGTGAATGAAATCACCGGAGAGTAAGTTACAGGTAGGTACAGAGCAGCTTCTTTATTCAACACAACAAGGTACAGTAAGCATCATACTGAGACTCTTTGTTGGAAAACGTCTGCTAGCCCAATATGGGCTCGATATTTGTTTGCTAAACAGGAAGGGCAATCCCTATTTACAAAGTACAGACAATGCATAGACAATGCTTCCTTTTGAAGCTACGCACAAAACATCACACCCTCTGACTTCATCCTTTCCTTCTGACGCTCACATGTCTGGGTTGGTATTCACAGCCTTTAGGAATGCAAGTTAAACCCACAATACATTTATTTGGGATTTTACATGCTAACATAGAGGACAATTCATATTTATAAAGTATAGATAATACTGTCTTTGAAACTACAGCATCTGGTCAAACTACGGGGTTAGCAGTGTCTGGTGTTCACAGCTTTTAGGAAATGCATTGTTCTGAACTCAATCCACAGTACTTTGTCAAACAGAAGACCGGTGGACAAGCCATTTGCTATGTGTGAATAACCTAAACCCAAAATTCACTCTAACATGCTGCCTACAAAAACTGTTTTAGTTGGACCACCGCTTTCATCACTTTCATGCATGGTCTGAGCAGCACGGTCCTTTCTTGGTTCAGTCCAGAGGCACAGGGGTTGGCACCAAAACCTATTTGCCCTCTGTTAGACAAGTGTAGCGCATGGAGACAGTTGTGGCATCATTCAATATCTTTCTTAATTCACTTTCAGTTGACTCCACTGCAGGGGATGTGGCATTCAAATGGTGGATAGTTATCCAAACAAGTTATCATAGTGTTACGTTCCCCAGTAACCGGGTGATTTATCAGCAAAGATAGATAGGTCCGCTGAAGCCTGATGCTACTAGTTTCAAACATTTTTATTTATAAAGGGGCACAAACGTATGGTTAATACAAAACCTTCAGATCATATATGTCGTCACAACTCAATCTAAAGCACAGGTATAGTAATAATCAATCAGAAATAAGCTCTATCGTTGTCTAGGGGTAATGTAGATATATATTGTTTGCTGGATATCTAAAAGTCTTTTGCGGTCACTGCAGTTCCACCAGCTGCCGTCGTTGTGGTGTCGCATTGGTGCACTTTTGTTAGAAAGAGAGAGATTGAATGAAACATTTACCCGACAGGTTTTCCAACCTGTAGGAGTTCGTCGGAAGTCTCGTTGGGGGAATGGACTCTCATCTGTGGCCTCCCCTGTAGCTAGACCGTTCTTCCATGATGAGGTCGCCAATCCCAGGCAAGGAAAAGACGCACACGAACCCCACCACCGGCTGTCGCTATCAAAACGCTGTCGCAGGATTTCTAGCGTCTCTTCTGGTGCGTCTGTGGACCCGCCTCGGCAGCCCACCTTTTATCTTCCTCACGGGATCGCCGGTGTCAATCTCTCTCTCAACCAGCCCACGTTGCCCGAGGGCTTTACACGTGGTCTTCATGAGACAATAGTCAGAGTCACTTTATTCTGCTTCCCGGGGGAACGTGGTCTTCCGCACGTCTCCCTCTCTTTTGGGTCATTTGACCCCCCCTTGACTAGGGCTCTTGCGATTCTCACAAAGGAGGGGGCTGGGGTCATAACAATAGCCAATCATGACCCCACAATGCTGGCTTTCCTGTTTTTGAGCACATACAATCCCAATGTAGCCTGTTGGTTATTGCATTTCACAGTTATGAATGTCATTCCCACAGGAGTAATCTCTTTTCCAGTATAGTTGGACAACACAAACTCCTATGCCAGGATGCTGTTCATCGACTATAGCTCAGCATTTAATACCATCATTCCCACAATCCTGATTGAAAAGTTGCAGAACCTGGGCCTCTGTACAGGTGTCCCCCGTTTTTCGAACATTCACTTTACGACACCTTGCTGTTACGAAAGACCTACATTAGTTACCTGTTTTCACTAACAGGTGGTGTTTTCACTGTTATGAAAAAAGGCAGCGTGCACGCCGAGCAACCAAGCTCGTCCCCCGGAACTGCATTCTAGCCGGCATTGCATAAACACGTGCCTGTGAGCATCTGTGCTTTATGTCGATTTATTTTGTGCATCCATTAGCAAGATGAGTTCTAAGGTATCGGAAAAGCCTAAAAGAGCATGTAAGGGTGTTACACTTAGTGTAAAACTAGACATAATAAAGTGTTTCAATCATGGTGAACGAAGTAAGGATATAGTGAGTTTGGCTAAGGAGGCTGGGTTTGTGGAACTTGCCAAAGATGATGTTGAAGAGGTTTTGGCATCCCATGACCAAGAACTGACAGATGAAGAGCTGATGAAGAGAAAAGGACAACACTTGAAGCTGAACACAGTAGCGAATGGCCCGAAAGTGAAGTCGTCTAGGAATTGAACGTGAAGCAATTGCGTGAGATTTTCACTGCGATTGACAACGCTACAATGATTACAGAAAAGTATGACTTTAATTTTGAAAGGATACGTAGGTTTAGGGCATAGCTGCATGATGGTTTGAGTGCTTACAAAGAAGTGTATGATAGAAAAATGCGCAAGGCTAGGCAGTCAAATATACTGTCGTTTTTCAAGCCTTCCACATCAGCTACAGCAGACGGCGAACCTCGCCCTTCAACATTGAGGCAGGCAGACATAGAAGAAGGTGACCTGCCTGCCCTGGTGGAAACAGACAATGATGAAATGACACCCCAGTCTCCTCTACCTCCCACTACCCCAACCTCTGACAACTCAGCCTAACACACCATCATCAGTGTGCTCACTGTCTTCCTGATTCCGGTAAGTGAAACTACACTGGACATACATTATTTCTACTTTATATAGGCTGTATATTTTTATGTGTTATTTGGTATGATTTGGCTTCTTCATAGCTTAAAGGTTACTGGAAAGAGTGTTTCTGCCAAGAGCGCTTGTGCCCAGTGTTTTTGCCACGAGTGCTGGCGAGAGCGCTTGCGTGAGATTTTTTTTACAGTGGACAGTGCTGCAATAATTGCAGAAAAGTATTCCTACTTTATATAGGCTGTGTATTTATCAGATCATTCCTGCTTTTACTATATGTTACTGTTATTTTAGGTTTTATGCATTATTTGGCATGATTTGATAGGTTATTTTTTGGGTCTGGGAACGCTCACAAATTTTTCCCATATAAATAAATGGTAATTTCTTCTTCACTTTATGACATTCCAGCTTACAAAACATTTCATAGGAATGCTCTCCCTTCGAATAGCGGGGGAATCCTGTACCTCCCTCCGCAGTTGGATCCTCGACTTCCTAACCAAAAGACCACAATCTGTGCGGACTGGTGATAACATATCCTCCTCACTGACGATCAACACTGGCGCACCTCAGGGGTGTGTGCTTAGCCCACTGCTCTGCTCGTACTTGACTGTGTGGCTAGGCATAGCTCAGATACCATCTATAAATTTGCTGACGATACAACCATTGTTGGTGGAATCGCACATGGTGATGAGAGGGTGTACAGGAGTGAGAAATGCCAGTGAGTAGAGTGGTGCCATAGCAACAGCCTGGCACCCAACATCAGTAAGATGAAAGAGCTGATCGTGGACTTCATGAAGGGTAAGACAAAGGAACACATACCAATCTTCATAGAGGGATCAGAAGTGGAGAGAGTGAGCAGTTTCAAGTTCCTGGGTGTCAAGATCTCTGAGGATCTGACCTGGTCCCAACATATGGATGTAATTGTAAGGAAGGCAAGACAGCGGCTATACTTTTTGGGAGTTCGAAGAGATTTGGCATGTAAATAAATACTCTACAAATACAGCCTACAAAGTACCCAGGACATATTTAGGGAGTGGTGTCTCAGAAAGGCAGCGTCCTTTATTATGGACCTCCAGCACCAGGGCATGCCCTTTTCTCACTGTTACCATCAGGTAGGAGGTACAGAAGCCTGAAGGCACACACTCAGCGATTCAGGAACAGCTTCCTCCCCTCTGCCATCCGATTCCTAAATGGGCATTGAATCTTTGGACATTACCTCACTTTCTTTTAAATATACAGTATTTCTGTTTTTGCATGTTTTTAAAAAAATCTATTCAATATATGTAATTGATTTACTTGTTTATTTTTTTCCTCTGCTAAATTATGTATTACTTTGAACTGCTGCTGCTAAGTTAACAAATTTCACGTCATAAATCTGATTCTTATTCTGATTGTTCTAGTGTACAGTATGTGAACCATTGCCACAATAATTTGCACAGCGCTTCTCCCTATAGATGCTGCCTGGCCTGCTGTGTTCCACCAGCATTTTGTGTGTGTTGTTGCCACAATAATTTGTTCAGCACATCCAGTTTCTGTTTAGACATTGCAGTTTTGATCACATTCACTTTCAATCCTGACTGCAACCCAAATGTCTCTCTGTCTGCTGTCTCCATCGATACAGCAATTTCAGCTGCTCTTTTAAATGTAGGTTGTGCTTCAGTTAGGAGCCATTTTTGAATATTTTCTTGTAATATTCCACAAACTTAATGATCTCTCAGTGCATCATTAAGCCCCAAATTGAACTGATAATGCTAAGACAATCTCTTCAATTCAACCACATATACTGAAATGGACTCCCCTTCCTTTTGATTCTGCTTCTGAAGACTTAAGCGTTCTGCAGACTATATTGGTTTCAGCTCTAAATCTGCCTGCTTTACTTCCATGATATCAGAAAAGCTTATTTCAGCTGGTTTGGTCAGAGCAGTTCAATTTCTAACCAAATTATATACTTTAAATAGAGTACACTCATCAAAATTGGTACTCGCTTCTCATTGGCTATTTTATTTACTTCAAAATACTGTTTAGATAGATAGATAGATAGATAGATAGATAGATAGATACTTTATTCATCCCCATGGGGAAATTCAACTTTTTTTTCCAATGTCCCATACACTTGCTGTAGCAAAACTAATTACATACAATACTTAACTCAGTAAAAAAATATGATATGCATCTAAATCACCGTCTCAAAAAGCATTAATAGCTTTTAAAAAGTTCTTAAGTCCTGGAGGTAGAATTGTAAAGCCTAATGGCATTGGGGAGTATTGACCTCTTCATCCTGTCTGAGGAGCATTGCATCGATAGTAACCTGTCACTGAAACTGCTTCTCTGTCTCTGGATGGTGCTATGTAGAGGATGTTCAGAGTTATCCATAATTGACCGTAGCCTACTCAGCGCCCTTCGCTCTGCTACCGATGTTAAACTCTCCAGTACTTTGCCCACGACAGAGCCCGCCTTCCTTACCAGCTTATTAAGACGTGAGGCGTCCCTCTTCTTAATGCTTCCTCCCCAACACGCCACCACAAAGAAGAGGGCGCTCTCCACAACTGACCTATAGAACATCTTCAGCATCTCACTGCAGACATTGAATGACGCCAACCTTCTTAGGAAGTACATTCGACTCTGTGCCTTCCTGCACAAGGCATCTGTGTTGGCAGTCCAGTCAAGCTTCTCGTCTAACTGTACTCCCAGATACTTGTAGGTCTTAACCTGCTCCACACGTTCTCCATTAATGATCAGTGGCTCCATATGGGGCCTAGACCTCCTAAAGTCCACCACCATCTCCTTGGTCTTGGTGATATTGAGACGCAGGTAGTTTGAGTTGCACCATATCACAAAGTCCTGTATCAGTTTCCTATACTCCTCCTCCTGTCCATTCCTGACACACCCCACTATGGCCGTGTCATCAGCGAACTTCTGCACATGGCAGATTAACACTCACAAATCTCAAATTCATGGCAGGTTTAATTAGCTCAGTATACATGACTTAGTTATCTGTTGTGTAAACAAGTGTGTCAATCTTTCTGATGTTGCCAGCCATTTCTGTTCTCTTTTATGATTATTACCTCCCAGCTGTCACTACTTATGAACTCATGAATTCTTCCATTTTCTGCCTTTTATTTAAACTCAGTCATCTCTGTCTCCTTTCCTTCCCTATGCTACCTCTTTTGTTTTACTCGACCATTTTCTGCACGTATTTTTAACTAGAATATCTTGCTGCTTTTCAACAGGTAAATATTTATCCCAGGTTCATTTTAAAAATACCTCATTGCCACTGTTGTGTTTTGTAACTCCAAAAGATTAAAAAAAAACAAATTGAAAGGGAAACAAGAGAGCCAGGAAAGTGAGTCTTTCATTTTTTTTCTTTAAATGAGGTGCACACATATCACATTGTAGTGTTATGATGTAAGCAATTCATGTGTTTTAATGTATAACCTGTAATAAGTTATTTAAATAAATAAAGAATGCCTACTCAAGCAATATATTTACAGTATTACTCAAATGTTACTGAAATATTAACTACACACCAAGTTTAATTGTGTGATTCAGCGGCCAAGTTACTGAAACATGTCAATTGACAATCATCTGTAAGACAAGAGGCATCTAATGCAACTTTATTCCATAAGAACTTAAGAGACATTTGTATAATCAGTAACAGAACAGTTTCAAAGAATGTAATATGACTAAGAGTATTGTAGTTAGTTATCTTTCAGCTTATTTGCCAATACATCAGAGATGAATCAATAATGTTTTAATAAATTTAACTGGAAATATCCAGCATATCTTGATTTCCCTCTTGGAAAGACAGTAATTATTGGTATTAGTTTATCTATAGGCTTCATCTTGATTTTATGCCGAACACTGTATTAATGGGACAATTTGCATCACTAGCACATTGCATTCCACATCACTCTAATCTGTACATTAAAATGGCCATAGGACAGCTTTCATTTTTAGAACAATTCAAACAGACAATAAAGGCTGACTTGGAAACATAAGAGATTGCAGATGCTGAATTCAGGAGGAACAAAGAATAACATAACCAGCTGGAGGAACTGAGCAGTGTATGTGTTAACGGGATGGTCGATAGCTTGGGTCAAGACTCTGTATCATGACAAGTGCAAGGTATCAACCTGAAACAACAAAACGTGCTTTTGACCTATTTTTTTTCAACAGGCAGCTTATCTTTTCTATTTTTGAATAAGGACTTGCTTTGACCAAAATTACAATCAATCTTTAAAATGTGCAAAAGATGTTCACTATTGTTAAGGTTTCTGGTGATAATATAGATACTTAGGGTTAAAAATATGCAGGAATTTGCAGATGCTGGAAATCCAAAACAACACATGCATAATGCTGGAGGAACTCAGCAAGCCTATGGAAGAGAGTAAACTGTCACCGTTTCTGCCTGACATGGCAACATTTTGCTCTCTTCTAAAGATATTGTCTGGCCTGCTGAATTCCTCCAGCATTTTGTGCGTGTTACTTAGGATTAAAATTTTCTGAAAGGCATATGTCTGTTACTCCTGTGTTTCTAACATGTGACTGTTCTTTCCTCAATAGCACAGCATGCTACTCCTGGAGGGGCATCAAAATAATTCTATCAGCTTTTGTTTTCTTATTCAAGTAAGGAGCACATTGATGCAGTACCCTGACAGGTCCGGCAACATAGATTCAATCCCAATCTCCTGTTCCAACAGGTGCTATTGTTCTTCCCATATCCCAACTACATGCGGCTTGGTAGGTAAGTTGGTCATTCTAAATTATCCTTACTGTGTAGGTGAATTGTAGAATCTGGGAGCACCTGATGGAGAGAATAAAATGAAATTTTATGTAAGTGAGTGATTGATGGTCAGTGCAAATCTGATGGGCCAAAATGCCTGCTCCCATGCAATAGACTCCACAAACCCCACAAAAAGTATTTGGGATCTATCTTTAATACTTATAATTCTACTCAGTCTGTTTGTAATTCAATGTGGTTAATTTATTTTAATGAAAGTTATAACTCTACTGCACTAGTTAATTATCCTGAAGATATGGTCACTATTTTTCAAAAGTAAAATATATTGTTTAACAAAGTGAATCATGCTTCCAGAGGAACTAAACTGTAGCTATTTGTCTCATTAGTGCAACCGCTTAATATTATTCAGATATGAGCCATGGTGTCATCATTAGATTCTCTGGAAGACTGCGAAAAGTAAATTCTTGAGAATTAGTGAGTATTACTGTAATTCTATCACCAGCACTAGGACTTCCACATCACCACCTTTCAAACGCACACCTGTGAACATTTTCGATGTGGTGAGGGCCAGCACAATAGACAGAATCATGCACATGGCATGCCTGACATCACCAGTGACCTGGGTTCAACCTTGACCTCCAGAGCTGTTTGTGTGAAGTTTGCACATTCTCCCCATGGATTTCCTCTGGAGACTCCAGTTTCCTCCCACATCCCAAAAGTATTTCTTTTTTTAAATCATTTTATTGTTTTGAGATAGAGTGCAGAGTAGTACCACACAATTTAACACCAGCATAATCACAGGACAATTTGCAATGACCAATTATCCTACCAACAGGTATGTCTTTGGACTGTGGAAGGAAACCTGAGAACCCTGAGGAAACTTACGTGAACACAGGGTGAACGTACAAGCTACCTACAGGCGGTGGTGGGAACTGAACCCCTTTCACCTGAACTGCAAAGCTAACCACGAGATTACCATGCCACCCCAGCTATGCAGAATGGTAGGTTAACTGACCACTATGAATTATCCTCAGTGTGCAGATGAGTGGTAAAATCTGGGTGGGAGGAGGAGTTGATGGGAATGATAGGAGAATAAAATGGGACAGTGTAGGATGAGCATAAATGGTGGTCAGCATAGATTTGGTGGGCTGATGGGCCTGTTCTGCCTATCAATTGAAGAACTTAACATGAAGGACTTTGAAAACAAACTTCATCTGATCAGTTTGACACTGAGTACTGAAGGAAAGTGAACAGTGATGTTAAGCCACAGCTGGATATCTGCAGATGTTCACCCCCACAAAAAAAAAAGGAAGAACTCTCGGCATGCCTGAGTGCGGTAAATCAGTGCAATTAGATGTACGTTGATAGACTTAGTTTTATTTCAGTTCACAGCAAGCCAGTTCTTAATATTATATCACTCAAATTACCGAAGCCCATCAAATTGTCACATTGGTGCACACAAATCTATCACCTGTCCAATTAGAATGTAAATGCGAGTGATCTTGAACAGATCGCTTGTCACGTTTTCTGCTTTTCAAGCTCTCTTCGCCAATTCAATGACGGTGAAGTGGAAGGGGAGCAAGGTGTGTGGTAAGAGCAGAGGTGTGGACTGCAGCTATGTCCGAGGTCAAATGGAGGGCTCCTGTGAGGATGGGAATGGGCTTGGAGACTGGACCATGGCATGTTTGCAGCAGCTGCCAGGATTGGGACTGCTGGTTCATTTCCACTCTCCTGAAGCCCACTCATTCCATCTTAAAATTTATTCCACCATTATGAAATATACTAAAATATAGTGAAGTCAATGTGTGTTTTGTTATTGTTCCGTTATTTGGGAATATCTGTTGTTCCAGCACTTAAAAAATCCTGAAGGTGTTGGAATTTAAGAGTTTATTGTAACATGTCATGTAACATAATGTAACAGAATTGAATTGAAAATACACGTGGACTAAGATGTTAACTATCCTGTGCTATCTTAGTCCACTTGTATTTTCAATTCTTAACATGTCATGTAACATAATGTAACATTTAACATCATTAAACATATCATTCATAATCAACATGTCCTGATATTTAATGGAAACATTCATTCATTGTACAGGAGAATCAGAACTAGATTTAATATCACTGGCATATATTGTGAAATGTGTTATTTTGTGGCAGCAGTACAATGCAAAACATACAAAATATAAATTACAATCGTATATATATATAGTTATATAAATAAGTAAATGTAATTATACATTTATATTTATATAAACATAAATAAGTAATGCAAAAGGAGAGCCAAAATATTGAGGTAGGTAGTGTTCATGCGTTGGTTCATTGTCCATTCAGAAATCTGATGGTGGAGGGGAAGAAGCTGTTTCTAAGATGTTGAGTGAGTGCCTTTTGGCCCCCGTACTTCCTCTCTGATAATAGTAATAAGAAGAGGGCATATCCTGCATGATGGGTGACTGATGCCTCCATTTTCAGTTGTTGCCTTTTGAAGATGTCCTTGATGCTGGGGAAGCTAGTGTCCATGATGGAGATGGCTGAGTTTGCAAATTTCTGCAGCTTTTTCCAGGTCTGTGCAGTGGCGCCTCCATACCACATGGTGATGTAACCAGCTGGAATGTTCTCCACAATACATCTGTATACGTTTGCTAGATTTAGAAATACTCTCTTTTTTTCCCTGGAATGGGGAATAAGCTTGAGGTGAGAGATGAGGTGCAACTTCTTCGTGCCAAGGGTGGTGCATATATCAAAGGAGCTACCTGTGAAAGCAGTTGAGGCAGGAACAATAACATATTTATAAGATATTTGAATAAATACATAGAGAGGAAAGATATAGAGGTTTAGATATTAAATGCAGGTAAATGGGACTAGCTTGGTGGGCATCTTGATCAGCATGAAGGGCTGGGCTGAAGGTGCTGTTATTCTCTGACTGTACTCTATGATTCTACCTACTCCACATCTTGCTCCACAAATGCTCCCTGATTTGCTACTTTCAGAATTGTTCCTTTTTATTTTGAACTTCCAGCATCCACTGCATTTTGCTTTTGTACTTCTGTTCTTCTGTTATTTCTTTGTCATGAGCATCTAATAAAACGGCTTTAACCACGAAATCTGTGCCTCATTCTTGACTTCCAAAGAACCTCCTGGAGATATTTGATCTCCAGATCCAATAATCTGTATGCCGAGGATGCCTTTGATCACCATTCCTATTTGTCGACGTCCATGCCTGATCGAACTTTGACTGCAGATGGTGACAATCAATAACATGAGAAAAGTTTGTGATTGAGAGAGGCCACTGAAAACTAAATCATAGGAATAAGCTCTGAGGAAAGTGAAGTGATGAAGAAAAACAAGCACGACACATATAGATCAGCAACTCTTGGCCAGATCAATCAGAAGACCTGTGACAAAAGAATGGGTAGAGAATCGGAGGTCAGAAGCACAAAGGCAATCAAAATAATCAGCCACAATGTCACCAAAGCTTTAACTTCAATCAATACCTATCACCACAAAGAGAGCTTTATACAAGTAATCTTTTTACTGACACTTTGCTATCAGTGAATTATAACATCCCAGCCTGAGAACAGTGTGACTCCTAAAGTGAGGTTCCTGGGGGGAGTGCTAGGAGGGAAACTAGATACAGATATTTAATGAAACATCCATTGTTAACGTGCTTAGCTGTCCAGCCTCAAAACACAGGTGTTTTATCCAAATGCATCCAGGGAAAGAACGCAAAGGCTTCTCCTCTCAGTTGTATGAGTTGTGAATTTTCTACAGAAAGTACAGATGCTCACTCCATATGTGTACACCAAATGATTTCCTGTTCCATTCTATTAGTAATCTCCAAATGTGCTGTGCGCATCCAGGACCTTCGCACTATCTCCACCTGCTGTTCTACTGCTTGGTAAGCAGCTTGGCAAGTGAGTAACACCTCAGGGATTAAAATTCAATCTGCATCTGTAACCTTTCTGTTCTCAACTGACCGTTGTATGTCTCCATGCTCTGCAGACTCTGTGTGTATGAGCTGACTTGTCATGCCTCAGCAGATTAGAAGTGACATGAGAGAACCGAAGCAGATCAAAGCAGTATGATATTAGCTCAAGCAGTGCCCTAACGTTGTTGATAATAACATTAACCTATTGCTTTAATACCATTGTTTTTAACAAAATGGATGAATGGAAGAAGTACAGGTGCCTGCTGGAACCAGAATGAAGACTGGCTGAACTGAACACCAATGGTATTCATTAAAAGTGGGAGAAAAAAGTTGCAGGCACTGTAAATCCAAAACAAAAGCAGGGAGTGTGGGATAAACTCAGCAGGTCAGGCAGCATCCATGCAGAAAGGAACAATTACTGCTTCAGGCTGATAATCTTTCATGAGAACTGGTTAAATTTGCTTGTTGAATTATATTAAGTTTCAGGCTGCAGAGTGCCGAGACAGCAAATGGCACACATCAAATTTACACTGTTCCACCTAAGCCCAAAAGGAGAGGTCAAAGGTGGGAGTGGTGAGAATGGGAGGAGGATATAACACTGGCTGTGAACCATATACCAGGTTTAGACTTGAAACAAAATTAAGCTTGGCATGTCACCTCTTTCATTTCCTGAGCTTCAGTGTCATACTCAGCAACAACTACCTCTCTCATTTCCGTTCAACCATTCCTCCAGCCACTCAGCAGCACTGTAATTGTACAATGGCATACAGTTAGGGATTGGCACCAAATACTAGTCCAGCTTCTCTCACCCTCTTCTTGTGAAAATAGATAATGATATACCGCATATATGCAACTGAATATTTAATATCACAATTTGTGCCTTTCTATTTATATAAAATATTGTTTCGGATGAAAAGTTAACTCTGCTTCTCTCCCCACGGATGCTGCCTGACCTGCTGAATTCGTCCTGCACTCCCTGTTTTTATGTCAGATTTCCTGCATCTGCACATCCATGTGAATAACTGTTTTTCTCTATACAAGCTATAACTTCACGTAACTCAAAAGGAAAGCCTTGGTGCCAATTTTCTGCATGAATTTCAATAAACCACCTGTATCTGGCGGTAGAATGGCTTTGTACAGTAGATTCGGCTATTTAACAATTTTACTGTGTTTCAGTGACAACCCTCTCCTCAATTTCTTCATTTTGGAAAATGTTTCTTTCTGAGAATATCTTACAGAAGTGATATATCATATACAGTAAATTGTAACAAGCTATATATTCAACCCTTCAATGAGAAGTATATTGTCCATGTGCCTTTTCTTAGTAGCTTGCACAGATTTTCTTTAAAACAGTGATTAAACCATCTAATAAACTATTCTTGAGGACATTAATATTGCTATGAACTACTTTTGCACAAACATTGCATTCCAAGATTTGTGCAGAGATCATTTATTCTCCTAGCAGCAGCCAAAGGGAAAGGTTTGCTATTTTTAATTAATATATTATTTTATATGATATATTTTAAACCTTATATATTATATATTAATTATATATTATCATACATTCAGTGGCCACTTTATTGGGTATATCTGTACACCTACTCATTAATACAAAATCTAATCTGTTAATCATATGGCTGCAATAATGCATTAAAACATGCAAACATGGTCAGAAGGTTCTGTTGTTGTTCAGACCAAACATCAGAATGGAGGAAGAAATGTGACCTAAGTGACCTTGACTGAAGAATGATTGTTGGTGCCAGATGGGATGGTTTCAGTATCTCAGAAACTGCTGGACCTCCTGGGATGTTCAACACAACGGTCTGCAGAGTTTACAGAGAATGGTGTGAAAAGCAAAAAGAGCCAGTGAGCAGCAGTTCTGTGAGTGAAAAATGCCTTTGTTAATGAGCAAGGTTTGAGTAGAATGGCCAGACTGGTTCATGTTAACAGGATGGCAACAGTAACTCAAGTAACGCATAATACAGCAGTGGGGTGCAGAACAGCATCTCTGAATGCACATGGGCTACAGCAGCTGAAGACCACACAAGCATACCAAGTTTGTGGTATGGCCAATTCTATGGCCAAGTTATTATGCACAGGAGGTACCTAATAAAGTTCCCAATGAGTGTATATTACAATATTCATGCTGCTTCTGCTCCTCAATTTCAGTCTAAAGCACTTAAAGTTCAACAATAGAATGAAGAGAGAGTAATACTCCCTGCACTGTACTCCCACAGTGCTGCTCAGTGCCAAATGGGGGCTAGCTTGGTGAAGTTAGGCTCAACACACATTTACATAAATCTTCTGCGATATGAACCAAAATGCATACTTGCATGACTTTTGTACCTCAGAACACATAGGTAAGGAAATACACACTGTTGCTTATTTTTTCCCTATGGGAAGGACTCTCTCTTCATTAGAAAGACTGCTGAGGTTCAAGCTGTTCACCAGCTCAAGGGCAGTTAAAAATGAGCAACAAATACTGACCTTGATTTTCATGTTGACCTCCCAAAAACTAGTAAAATACATTTTGAAATCAGGTAAGTTGATTCTTTTAAATCTAGGGCAAACTGGTGGCATAGTAGTGCTAATAGTGAAGCATCTGCCACTGACCTCTGGTGGCATCTGTGTGGAGTTTGCACGCTCTCTCTGTAATCATGTGGTGTTCTCCTGTTATTCTGGTTTCATAGAATATTACAGCATGGAAACAGGTCCTTTGGGCCATCTAGTCCATGATGAACTATTTTTCTCTTTAATCCTGTAGCAGCAAAATCTGATCCAAATTCAAAACAATTGCTCATAGTCTGTGACCCCCACGGAGTTGTTATACTTGCATGATGCAGCCTAGGCTCCAACGAAGTGATTGTTCCAAAGAGCCAAACTCCTTATTTCAATTCTGTATTAGCAATTAGCAAACATACAATTAAAAATTATTGAGCTATATTAAGTGGTCAGCAAAGAGATTATCTCTGACAGGCCCAAGCCGCAAACTGCCAGGAAATAAGCAAGAATACGTAACTCATTCTCTTCACTTTTAACACAGCCCCACTAATGAGACTGGTTACCGTACTAAACACGCAACATAGGTTCATATAAGTCTAATCGACCTGCACCTATACCCACCCCCCATGCAGCCCTCCATATCCCCTCTCATCTCTGTACTTATCCAAATTTCTCTTCAATACTGAAATCAATCTAGTAATTCACCACTTCCACTGACATCTCCTTCTACACTCTCATTACCCTCTGAGAGAAAAAGTTCCCCTCACATTTTCCTTAAATATTTCATCTTTCACCCTTAACCCATTTCCTCCCATGTCCCAAAGATATTCAGATTGGTGGTTGTAAAGCACAAACCCATTGAAAAATAAATTGTTTACTAGCTATTCTGCATATCAGTTCTTATCCAAGGATAATCAACTTCTTGCGGTGGAGAGGATAGTGAGTTCTTGAGACTCCAAGAGCATTGCAATCTGGAGCTTAACTCCTGGTAGGGTAACCCATGGCAGTAAGGACAAGGGTGAGGTTCCAAACAAAGAGCAATCCAACCAAGACATCAATAACGGAATTGGCAGAAGTTGATGACACAACACAGCCACAGTGAAAGCGGAGCAAGGCTGCAGCAGTAAAGGAACCCCAGTCATTTTTGCATTTCATGCCACTGGACCCTGATCCCATCTGTCAAGGACCATGTGATCACTGTCCATGCATCAGTCTCCCTACATTAAACAAAGTCACACATACGCATTTTTCATTAATGGAATAACCCTTTAAGAGAACATCATACTCAACTCAAGTGATCGCACTACGACTATATTAGTGAGCACCACACTTTTGGATGATGCAGGAAAGGCTTACAGCGATTACCCAGGTGGACTGTGTTTGTTCTCCTCAGATAAGAGGCAGCTGAGAGATTTGAGAACTGTGCAGAAAATCATGAAGGGTTTTGCATAATGGGAGAAGAGTCATTAATCAACTGGCTCAGGGTAAATGAACCAGAGGCAACATGAGGAAAAAAAAACAATTGTACACAACTGCTAGAGATCTTACTTAACTATTACATTGCAGATGAAAGTGTTCAGTTGATCAGATCCATGCTATCTCCCTGCATAAAAGTGGCATCAACCCATTTCCCTATAACCCTGCTACTTATTCTCTCTCACATAGCCATACTCAATGCTTATTACTTACACCAAGAGGTAGTTTACACAACAACTAATTAACCAGCCAGTAAAGCACATCTTGGGGATGTGGTATGGTATCATAGTGTTTTGCTCAACACTTAACAGTACCAGCAAGCTGGGTCCAAATCCTGCAGTTGTTCATGTTGGTTTCCTCTGGGTGTTCTGGTTTCCTCCAACAGTCCAAAGACATACCAGTTGGTAGGTTAATTGGTCATTGAAAAATATCCCGTAATTAGGCTAAGGTTGCTGGGCAGCACAGCTCAAAGGGCAGGAAGGGACTATTCTGTGTTGTATCTCAATAAATTTTTTAAAACACAGAAGCTCGGCAGAAACTCACACACTATCATGCAGAGAACATGAAAAACTCTGCACAGTGTAGACCCGAGATCAAAATCAAACATGGAGCTAACTACATTCTTCGAACCATTGCACCTGTGTGCTGTCCTCCTGAAATATAAGGGCTGGAAAGGCAATTGAAGCAGGTTCAGTTGCAACTTCAATCATTTTCCCTCCAAAGGGGAATGAGATGATCACACAAAGGACAACTTTCAGCAGAAGAAGTGGAAAGAACACTGTGGATAAAAGTAAAACAACTACTGCAGATGCTGGAAATCTGAAATAAAAGAAAGTGCTGGACCCAGCAGGTCAGGCAGCATCAGTGGAAAGAGAAATCATTAATATTTTAAGTTGGAGATTAAGATCATTTGTCAGTACTTGGGAAAAAAAGATAAAATGTTATTTTAAGTTGCAGAGGGGTGTTTGGAGGATTGGATAGAACAAAGGGAATATATGTGATAGGTTGAGACCAAGTCATGTGGGTTAATGGGGCAGAGAGAGGCTGATTATGCTTCTTTGTCAGAATTATGTATTATCAACAATTGTACTGAGGTTCTTTCCTTTTGAAAAAAAAAGCCAGCATAGAAGTTGTATACCAAGTGTCACACTACCCCATGATTCTACAATGCTGCTGTACCCAGTGAATCCATTTATCCTCACAAAGGCATTGATGTATTCAAACACATGTTATCTGCTAACATTCTGATGCTAGACTTCTTTCATCCAAGACTGTCAAGCAGATCTTGCAATTTTTCTTACAGGAAATATGTCATGGAACTTGAGAGGCAACTTAAACGTTTCCAACAGTGATCAATGTAAAAATCCATTCAGTTGTGTCCTGCTGCAGTATTTATCACTGCCGCTGCTGTTGACACTATTTATTCTGCACATCATTATTCATGTAAGGTCACTGGTTCATGACGTACAGGAAGTAATAGAGTGAATGATCCACTGTGGTTTGAAGAGATGGTTTGAATTTAAAAATCTCAAACACATGCCATTGGAACCTGGTCTTTAATAAACAAATTTATAGAAAATCATATATATATATATATATATATATAGTACTTAAATTAATTTCTACATGGAATTAAATTTTGAGATTATTATTACATGTGCAGTAAAGGTGTTCACGCAGACTCATATTCATGCAAGCACGTGAACAAGTGTACTGGCAGAAATATATGTATAAGTGTGTGCGCACACACACACACACACACACACACACACACACACACACACACACACACACACACACACACACACACACACACACACACACACACACACACACACACCAAAAACATTGAATCACATGTGGAATCATACATCACACACAGACAGAAGCACACATACGCTTGCACACACGCCAAAGCACATAGAGAAGGCTGTTGGCACGTTGGGGCAGGTAGCTTTGAAGAAATAATGAGGCTACAGATGGACTTAAGACAGATTAGGAGAATGGGCAAAGAAATGGCAGATGGAATACAGTGTCGGGAAGTGTAATGTCATGCACTTTTGGAGAAGAAATAAAAGGGTTGATTATTTTCTAAATAGAGAGAAAATACAAAAAAATAACAGAGGTGCAAAAGGGTTTGGGAGTCCTTATGCAGGATTCCCTAAAGGTTAGTTTGCAGGTTGAGTCTGTGATGAGGAAGGTAAAAGCAATGTTAGCATTAATTTCAAGAGGACTAGAATATAAATGCAAGGATGTATTGTTGAGACTTTATAAAGGACTGGTGAGGCCTCACTTTAGTGAATAGGTTTGGGTTCCTAATCTTAGAAAAGATTATCTGAAGCCAGAGAGGGTTCAAGGGAGGTTCACAAAAATGATTCCAAGATTAAATGGTTTGTCATATGCAGAGCATTTGATGGCTCTATGCCTGTATTCACTAGAATTCAGAAGAATGAGAGGTGACTTAATTAAAACGATGAATGGTGAAAGGCCTTGATAGGCTGGATGTGAAGAGGATGTTTCCTGTGGTGGGAGAGTCTAAGGTCAGAGGTGACAGTCTCAGAACAGAGGGGCATCCTTTTAGAAAGGAAATGAAGGGGAGTTTCTTTCGACAGAGAGTGATGAATCTGTGGAATTCTTTGCCACAGGCAGCTGTGGAGGCCAAATCTTTACGTACATTGATAGATTCTTGATTGGTCAGAGCACAAAGGTATACGGGCAGAAGGTGGGAGATTGGGGCTCAGAGAGAAATAATGAAATAGGGGAACATACTTGATGGGCCGAATAGCCTAGCTCTGCTCTCTTATGGTCTTATAATAGACAAAAATGGTGGCACCACATGTGAGTTGATAGTGAGTTAAGTTTAATATCTGACTAAAATTCAAGAAAAAGTAAACACTGAAAAATAGGTCTACAAAATCAGGCTTAATGTTATCCTGCATCTTGAAACTGCAGGCAATGAACTGTTTGAAATTCCTCACTGATCATATAAGCACAGTTTTAGGGAAACTTTGGCATTCCAGTGTGCCTGAATATTGGAAATGTAGAGAGGACAGATAATTGCACCATTCCCTGTGCAACACCACCAACAGTATTTCAGTCAGGTTAGTTCCCCTACCCCCATGAGTTCAGAGTGAACTAAGAAAACGTGACGGGGCAGAAGAGAGATCTCACTCAACCTAATGAGACTAATTAAAAGGATCAGAAATGCTATTGTTGTTTATTGATCATTGATGGGAATGATATTTAGTTGTGTTAATTTGTTTGAGTTTCAGTTTAGGATACAACTACAGGTGATCTGTTGTCCTTTATTGAAAGAGCATTGGAGTACAAGTGAGCCTGGCGAGACTCTCATTTCTATTCTTCTCTTCTCACTAACTCAAACACCAGTACTTTATTCCATAGCTCTGAGTGTTAGATCAAGTCATATAGTGTCTTTCACGTCACTGTCACATTGCTTACACACTAGCTAATGGAATCTGGCTTCTTGAGAAGGACACATAGATACAGCTATAATGAGGCAGATTTAGGTGTGAGAGAAGAAGACACCTTAGAAGTGTATGCCTATATCATCCAGAGTTTATGAATCAAAAGAGGTTATGGATGAGAAGTAAGTAGATTTCGAGGGAAGATTAGATATGATGGCACCATCATCTTCAATTTTATGTACAGTGCAGTTGATCTCACACAGTGATGACAGCATCACTGGCCTCTGGGCTAGGGCAATATTAAATTTCATTTCTGGACACAACAAGCAATCAGGAAACCAAATTGAGACAAATATTGAGCCCGCACTTGTCTACCAATTGTTTGCTGCTGAAAATGACAATTCCACACCAACTCACCCTACAAGATATTAGGAAATACATATGTCACTGTATGTGGAAGAGATGCCAGCTGAATAGTTAGAAATATTGAATTGTGCATGGAGGCTTGAATACAGGTAAGTGTGTGACTCTGTGACTGTGAATTTGAATAGCCAATATGGTTACAGACTGACAGAGATTATTGGTAGCTGACTGTGAGAAATCCATTTATAGACTGGAGCAATGTGAGATACTTGGATCACAATTGTTAAAAGATGAGTATGGTCTGATAGTAGATTTACTGTACTTGTCCATATGTGAAGCTCTTGCAGCACTCTATTCAAATGTTTGGGGCTTGATACTTAGGTGTTCATTTGTCCTTTCTTCCTGCTGCAACTAATCTGTGCGGAAAGGAACTCCCTTATCCTTTCCACTCTAATGCCACAGTAGAATTCAAGGCATTCCCTCTTGGTCTTTAACAGCCATGGTTTCCAATAAGCTGCAGGCATCTGTGAATGACTTTCACCAGAACCCTTGCAACAGCAAAGCACTTCACATTTAGCTAGGACTAACACAGCTTTAGTAAACATTTGCCAAATACCTTTGTTCCATCCACCGCAGTAGGCGTTGGCCACCAAATGCAATTCAAGTTCCTCCTCTTCCTATTCCAACATGTCAGTCCATAACCTCCTCTATTGCACAATGAGGCTCACGCAGGATAGAGGCGCAACACCTCACATTGCTGGGTAGCCTCCAACCTGATAACATGAACTCTGATTTCTCTAACTTCCAGTAATTTCTTCCTTCTTCTCCTTTACTCTTTTTTCGTTCCCCATTCTGGTTCCCCTCTCATTCCTTCTCCTCACCTGTCCATGATCTCTCACATGTGGCCATCCTCCTTCCCTTTCTCCTGTGGTCCACTGTCCTGTCCTATTATATTCCTTGTTCTTCAGCCCCTTATCTCTTCTATCTCTCACCTCCCAGCTTCTACTTCATACTTCTCTACTACCCATGAAGTACTCCTCCTCATCCAGTTTCACCTATCACCTTCACAGCATGTCCTCCTTCCTCAGCCCCCAATCTTCTTATTCTAATTTCTTCCCCCTTCCTTTCCAGTCCTGATGAAAGATCTCAGCCCAAAATGTGACTGTTTACCCCCCTCCATAGATACTACCTGACCTGTTGAGTTCCTCAGGCGTTTTGTATGTGTTAACCAACTTCAGCTGAGTTAAATATTGCTTAAAATATCTATCTCTAGTCAGTGGGGGGTGAGGATAGAAGTGAAGCAGAATGGCTGGTGTATTTTTTCACTGTAGTCATGTAAAAAAGGTTGTGATATTAATGTTATGTGCAACAGGATTTGATAACTGTGCAGTGTGTTCCAATTTGAAACATACAGCCAATGTTTATTTAAATGTGTGAATGGACAACAACACATTCACATGGAGCTCCTTCCCTGCTTATCTATTTCCTCTTTACCAAGCAGACTGAAAGTTTTCCCTGTAGAAAGTGGTTGACATAATGTCACATTCTGTGATTTCTTAACAGAGCTACATTGTAAAGTGCAAGGGGAAATTGCTGTGCCTTGTGTTTTGTCTGGGCACTTCCTTTCAGGAACAGGGGAGTTAATCTTGAACATGGGTGTCTGATGGCATACAGCCCATGTCTGGATATCACTTTGTAGATATGCTGCCTGTCATATTTAGTTTATTGGTGAGTGCTAAGAGACTGCATACACGAAAACTCCGATAAAACTGAACAGGCAATTTTCCAAGCAATTGGACATTATTCTTTTTAATACCATAATCTACTTTTAGTCACATTTTCTAGACGTTACACGGTATTATAATAAGTTTGAGAAAGTCTGCAGATGCAGGAAATCTAAAGCAACACAAAGTACTGAAAGAATTCGCAGGTCAGGCAACATCCATGGAAATGAACAAGCAGTCAGTGTTTTGGGTCGAGATCCTTCTTCAGGCCTGAAAGGGAAGAGGGAAGAAAAGGAAGTGGGAGGAGGGGAAAGAGATAAGTGAAGCCAGGTGGGTAGAAAGATAAAGGGCTGGGGTGGAAGGAATCTGATAGGAGAGCAGAGTGGACCATAAGAGAAAGGGAACCCAAGTGAAGTCAATAGGCAGATGAGAAAAGGTAAGATGCTAGAGTGGGCAATAGAAGAGGGGAAGGGAAGGCAATTTTTTTTTACTAGAAAGAGAAATTGATATTCATGCCACCAGGTTGGAGGCTACCCAAATGGATTATAGGGTGTTTTTCTACCCCCTGAGGGTAGCTTCATCTTGGCACAATAGGAGGGCATGGACTGACATGTCAGAACAGCAGTGAGGATTGGAATTAAAATGTTTGGCCACTGGGAAGTTCCAATTTTGGCAGATGGAGAAGAGGTGCACCAATACTTATAAGTTGTCCGGTGACCATGGAAAGTTTCAAAGACGTACAAGAACTTAAGCCCCAGTGAACCTTAGAGCAGTGTGGGGACCAGTGAGCTTTGTGTGAGTATTGGGGGACGTGTAAGGACATGAGTCCCAAATGAGCCCCAGGGTTGTCGATGGTTCCTGAATCCTGAGGAGTTTTGCAGTAAAGAGGCAAAGAATGCTCTCTTAAGCTTCAGGGTGCATAGTGTAACCCAGGTTAATTAAACCCAAGGATGTAATGTTAGAAAGCTCCACCTGTGGAGGGATGAAGTTTAAGTTTACTGAATTAAAAAATAAGAACTTGGGGAAAAAAGCTATGCGAGAATGAGGCGTGGCTGACACGTCATTTGAAAGAGAGAAAAGTAGCAAACTAATAGAAATTAAAGATATAAAACTGTTAAGTGGAATTAGTAGTGAGCATCTGTACCCTACTTACTTGAAAACCTCAGGGTGAAAACCCTGGAGGAGAGACAACATCGATAAAAGATCTATTGAAGCTATAGCTATAACAAACAGCGGTTGTAACAATACAATATTGACAGAGATGAGTGCCCAAGATCTCTACCGTGTAACCGGGAATTAATTCTGTTAAAACACACCAAGGGACTTGGTCAGGTTTTTTTTGTATAAGTTTGTGAACCAACTTTCCATGAATGATCAACTATTTCATCCAATGAAACAAGTAATAAGATGGTGAGCCACCCAAAATCGAAGTACTAGCACGGGAATGAAATGTTTAATGACGTAGAGGATTTAATACAGTTGGACGTATAAGTTTATTTTCATTTGAAGGATCTGAATTTAATTTTCTACAAGATCTGATTACTTTTGCAAAGACTTTAATAAGTTACTGAACAAGATTTACTTTGTTTAAATACTGTGATGTTAGAGAATTGTCATGAATGGAGTTAAACTGTACAAATATATAATTTTTGAATTTGAATTTGTACTCCTACTGACATGAATTGAAATTGAAGTTAATAATAATACTTAAGAATAGGAATTCAATTAGTTTTCTAACCAGCTAGGGATAAATAAAAAGGAAAGGTTAGTCTGTATACCTTTAAATAGGGAATGATACTGGTTCTAATTAGAGAAATTGGAGTAACAAAGGTTATTATAATGAATATCACTGATTCGAACTAACAAGGAAATTGGTTTTTGTTTGATATCTGAGATTTGGAACCTAAAGAGAATATTGAAATTTTCAGTTGTTTTTACTTATGTAAATATTTTGTTTTATATTGTTGTTTTAGGAACAAAACTTACCTCCAGGAGTGTGTGTTTAAGATTCACTGCCTCCTTCCAATACCTAGAGCTGCTGATGGCCTACTAGCACCTAGTGTAGTACCACGTAATTTGATTCTTTCATAAGGAGTGTTGCAACCAGTCACACAAAATAAGACCGATGCTACACAGGTGTTACAATAGGAACTGGAGTCCCAGTCAATTTCCAGGGAGTGTAGGAGCCAGTTGCTAAACCATTGGGATTTCCAAATAGTTGCTAGCGAATAGTGAGCTCTTTATAATTGCTGCAATACTCCACCCGTGTCTTTGTAGCTTTCTACTAAAAAAAACCTACTTTCTCCCTTGTGGCATGACTATAGACCTATATTGGTAGAAACTTCCTGTCCTCATGTGAAAAGAGGAACTCTGTCCTCTCTAGAGCCATATCATAATCTTCCGACTTATCCACTGCTGATGCAGGATCTCAAAATGAAACATTGTACAGTAGATTCCTTCCACTCGACAGAGAGTACTTGACCTTCGGAGCAGTTTATTTTCTTGCATCGGGTTCCAGCATCTGAATTCTTTTGTGCTTCTCTGCTCTTCGACTTGAACAGGCTTTTAATCATGACTCTTTCATTGATGAAGAATGGAAGATACTGCGAGTATCCAGTAGGTTAGGCAGCATTCGTGGAGAGGCAAACAGAATTAATACTTCAAATCAATGGTCCTTCATCGGAACTGGAATAGAGAAAGAACGAGTACCTTTAAAACTGCAGAGAGCAGGAGGGGTGGAGAAGACAAAGGGATTTAATCTGGTGGAGACAAAGAGAGACTGCATGGCACAAATAGTGCTGATGCTGGCTGTCAAGTGCTGGTGAAGTCACCTTAATTCCAACTACAGATCAAGGGGAAACTGAATAAAAGAGGATAAATGGGGAAGCTAATGAGAAGCATAAAAACCTAAGCTGTGAGGAACAGAATAGAAGTCTGGAAAGCTGAAGTAAAAGAAAGTGCTTGATATATTCAGCAAGTTAGGCAGTATTTGTGGGGAGAATAAAAAATGGAGATGGCAGTCAATATATCTGGAACTCCAGTGATGTAGAAAACAGAAAGAAAAAGGTTCTGAATTCAGAGACATACCATGCGGAGACAAGATTTCTAAATGATGGCCATTAGGCATAATGGAGGGATACAAGTGAAAATGTGGTATCAAGTAGCGGATGAATGGTTGTTAAAAATAGAGTCATATTTAAGTGTGAGAAAGAGAACAACTGGAAGTCTGCTCATTGTGTATCCATTCACTGAAGGCTTCAAGGCTTAATTGCTCATAGTCATTTTCTGCTCACAGGTAAAAAGTATGGACTGTGGTATGTCTGTTGTTTTGTTCTCTGGATCAATGCCCTGATGTCATCGCAATTCAGAAAATTAGGCAACAGAACCTTGCTAGGTGACAAATAGTTTCGCTTCAGATCACACTGACCTTGCCCGACTTGTTAACTGATGCCACAATCATGCCATCTGCTGCCAACACCTGCATAAAGCAACTTTGCATCACGATGATAGAGGAAGCTTGAGCACAGTCATATTGCAGGAATAGTTAGTCGATGCCTGGATTTTTCTTATTACCCTGCCTTAACAAACCTAGAATCTACAACCTGGACTGACACCTTTTTTTTTAAACAGAAGCGCACAAAAAAAGTTTAAGCCATAGTTTCCATTGGTAGTGCCCATTTTCATTAGAAATAGCATCCTTCGCAAAGCAGTCTCAGAATGATTTCTGGCTGTGATTTGTACACCACTGCACAACTCCTTTAACCAGTCTCAATGGCAGGAACTAAAGCTTTGGGACGCAATTTAGCATTTAGATTCACTAATCATTGCAATTTACTGCTACAATTTAAATTGAAAGGTGTAGCGCTGATGTCAGAGCCTTTGAGTGGACATTATCAGAAACCATGGCGAGGCACCGGAACAAAACCCAAAGCCCAGTAATGCTACTGAAACGCGGAGTGAGTGCATTTGTTACATTTAGCCATTGAAGTACCTGTGCGAGTGGGGACCTCCGGAATGAAACCAAGAACAACTCCCTGTTCTGTAGGAATCAAAAAGGTGACGATACCTCCAGTAACAGAGGTTGGAATATCATTGCAGAAGGAGCCCAAATTACCACAAAAGACTATTCCCAGAGAGTCAGAGAATTCCAAGTGACTACAGCCAATTTCTGCAGTGTCCGCCAATTTGCAACTCACTTTTCATTGGTGGGCTCACATGCCACCTCACTCATAATCTGATTTAATTTGCTTTCAGGAGAGAGGAAGGTATTGTACTTCTCAGGGAGTGAGAATGAGTCTTGCTGACTTCCCACCAATACAGGCAGCCATTGACTGGATTCTTGTGTGCCTAGTTGCTCCACTCGGTAACCCCAATTTTCTCATCACTAAAAAATACTTTCAAAGTCTGTGTGATGGTTGGCCACTGTGGCCACAATTCATTCATCGCTGCGGTGAGTGAGCTGGCAAATACTGTCAGAGGCAGTCACCGTCTGGACAGATGGATCTGGAAGACAAGTGCTGCCCTTTCCATACGTGGCACCCCACTCCTGTGCTCCTCCCTTAATCTTCTGCAGAGAGCTGTGGCAATGAAAACCTCCCAAGTTCCAGAAACATTCCACAAACCTTTCTAGATGTTATCAAGATATGATTCAGATACCCTCTTCCAGTCTAGGGATGGGTAACTTCAGTGCATAGATTTTTTTTTGTAAAAAGTTCAAAGTTCAAATATCGAAGTACATTTAAAGTATGTATACATTATTCAACCTTGAGATTGGTCTCCTTACAGGCAGCCACAAAACAAGAACCCCAAAAGAACCATTAAGATATGATAGCCTCATAGAGTGTTCAATACTCCGGGACAGTGTTGAGGTAATTGCTGCACCCACATTGGGGCTGTTTGGAGGGAGCCCCTGGGTCCATACTGGGACAGTGCTGAAGGTACCACTAGGTCCGCACTGGGGCAGTGCTGAGAGAGCCACTGGGACCACCCTGAGACAGCACTGAGCGAGTTCCTTGCATTGACACTGGGACAGTGGTGGGGAAGCCCCCTGTTGACATTGTGTGAACTGGCATAATTAATTATCTCTGACACCCAGGAAATCTGATGCGAGGTAACCAAGTATTGAAGAGAGCTTTAAATAAGACCTCATTCTTCCACTCAAATACTTGTAAAATATTCCTCAGTATTATTTTGAAGAGAGGTTCAAAAAACTATGAAATGGTAGAGATATAGAAGATAAGGCTAGCAGGAAGGAGCTTAAGAATGAAATTAGGAGAGCCAGAAGGGGCCATGAGAAGACCTTGGCGGACAGGATTAAGGAAAACCCCAAGGCGTTCTATAAGAATGTGAAGAGCAAGAGGATAAGACCTGAGAGAATAGGACCAATCAAGTGTGACAGTGGAAAAGTGTGTATGGAACCGGAGGAGATAGCAGAGATACTTAATGAATACTTTCCTTCGGTATTCACTACGGAAAGTGATCTTGGTGATTGTAAGGATGACTTACAGTTGATTGAAAAGCTTGAGCATGTAGATATTATGGAAGAGGATGTGCTGGAGCTTTTGGAAAGCGTCAAGTTGGATAAGTCACTGGGACTGGATGACATGTACCCCAAGCTACTGTGGGAGGCCAGGGAAGAGATTGTGAAACCTCTGGCAATGATCTTTGCATCATCAATGATGCAGAGGTTCCATAGGATTGGAGGGTTGCAGATGTTTTACCCTTATTCAAGAAAGGGAGCAGATATAGCCCAGGAAATTATAGACCAATGAGTCGTACTTCAGTGGTTGGTAAGCTGATGGAAAAGATCTTGAGAAGCAGGATTTATGAACATTTGCAGAGGCATAACATGATTAGGGATAGTCAGCATGGCTTTGTCAATGGCATGATTGAATTTTTTGAGGATGTGACTAAATACATTCATGAAGGTAAAGCAGTAGATGCAGTGAAAATGGATTTCAGCAAGGCATTTGATTAGGTACCCCATGCAAGGCTTATTGAGAAAGTAAGGAGGCATGGAATCCAAGGGGACCTTGCTTTGCAGATCCAGAATTGGCTTGCCCACAGAAGGCGAAGAGTGGTTGTAGACAAGTCATATTCTGCATGAAGGTCGGTGAGCAGTGGGGTGCCTCAGGGATCTGTTCTGGGACCCCTTCTCTTTGTGATTTTTATAAATGACCTGGATAAAGAAATGGAGGGATGTGGAAGGAAGTGGAGGGATGGAGGGAGTAAATTTGCTGATGACACAAAGGTTGGGGGTGTTGTGGATAGTGTGGAGGACTGTCAGAGGTTACAGTGGGACATTGATAGAATGCAAAACTGGGCTGAGAAGTGGCAAATGGAGATCAACCTAATAAGTGTGAGGTGATTCATTTTGGTAGGTCAAATATGATGACAGAATATAGTATTAATGGTAAGTCTCTTGGCAGTGTGGAGGATCGGAGGGATCTTGGGGTCTGAGTCCATAGAACACTCAAAGCTGGTGTGCAGGTTGACTCTGTAGTTAAGAAGGCATTGGCCTTCATCAACTGTGGAATTGAGTTTAAGAGCCGAGAGGTAATGTTGCAGCTATATAGGACCCTGGTCAGACCCCACTTGGAATACTGTGCTCTGTTCTGGTTGCCTTACTACAGGAAGGATGTGGAAGCCATAGAAAGGGTGTAGAGGAGATTTACAAGGATGTTGCCTGGATTGGGGAGCATGCCTTATGTGAATACGTTGAGTGGGCTCGGCCTTTTCTGTTTGGCGCAGCGGAGGATAGGAGGTGACCTGATAGAGGTGTACGAGAGGTATTGATCATGTGGATAGTCAGAAGCTTTTTCCCAGGGCTGGAATGACTAACATGAGAGGGCACAGTTTTAAGGTTCTTGGAAGTAGGTGCTGAGGAGATGTCAGGAGTAAGTTTGTTTTTTTTTAATACAACATAGATAGTGGTGAGTGCGTAGGATGGGCTGCCTGCAATGGTGCTGGAGGCAGATGCAACAGGGTCTTTTAAGAGACTCCTAGATAGGTACACGGAGCTTAGAAAAATAGAGGGCTAAGCGTAACCCTAGGTAATTTCTGGTCAGTACATGTTCGGCACACCATTGTGGGCCGAAGGACCTGTATTATGTTGTAGGTTTTCTATATCTCTATGAATATTCTTTCTCAGATATCAGTTGTGACTTATCACCAGCCAACATCATAAAGTTCATTTCTTCTGTCATTATCACTTCTACAGGATCTTGCTGCTTACAAACTACATGCTGGGTTTCCTAAACCTAGTGCAGGAGCTATACTTCTCAGGATAGTTTATCACTTATAAAATGTTTTGAAATGTCTTACTATGATGAAAGATGTTATGGAAATGCAAGTTATTTAATAAGGTGAATATCTGAAATTATAACTCATTAATCTTTATCACTGCCATGCTTTCTGTGATCCCTAGTGGTAGAAAGTGGCAGTAAATATACAGTAACTGTTTCATGCTCTAAGTATTTCTTATCTTGATATGTGTCTATTGCTTGTATCTAATTTCCCAGTTCAGTTAAGTTACTTTGAGAATTATAGAGGCCTTAACATTTATTTCCATTCATTCCAGTGGAGCATCTCCCAAGTTAAATGTAATCTTTTAATTAGTAATTAATTTTCTCACTTTCACGCATTTCCTCATACTTTTCTTATATTTTACCTACAGCACATTGTATTTTTAATATCCATTTGAGATGCAATTTCTTCAGAGTCAAAATGGTTTAAAGTGTCAAGCATACAAACCCTTTGAAGTTGATAAAACTCTTGAAAAAGTTTCATAGATCTTTTGCTTTACTCATGAAGACTAAAGACAAATAATGACGTTTCACTGAACATTTCAGAATATCTATTTAGGCATGAGTTGGAGGTACAGTCTCCAATCTGAGGCATTATATTTTAGGAGGGCAAAAAAAGATTTCGATAGAGTGCAAACGAGATTAACTAGCATGATGCCAGTAAGGAGGGCCTGCATTTGTATAGCAAGAATGGAATAGTTGAAACTGTTCTTTCTGGAGCATAGTAGGTTAGAGGATGATTTAAGAGAGCTATTCAGAGGGGCTTTAGTGATAAGAGATTGGTAGGTGAGTTGTGAACTAAGGAATACTGATCATTTGCAGAGGAACTAAATGAGATTGTGTTAGGAGTTGAGATTTATTATTAAGAATACATGATCTGAAAGCGTGATGGATATATTGCCAAAGGACAACAATTTGCTGGGCTATGAGGTGAGTGCAACATAATGGGAATAAGTATATTGAAATTTTCTAGACTTCAAAAAAGGCCCAATGAGCTGTATCATGCACAATCTCCCTTGACTGGTTCTATTATCTTTCCAGTTATTGATCAGGCATTAAAGAGGCTCTATGGTTTATTTTATTGGGTTTTTTTTTGAAGAGATACCATACTGTTTTGCGTCCAATACAGGCAACTATTTTCTTTCATTCTTTGCTTGCCATGACAATGTGTTGATTTTATCCAAACCTCCGGGTAGCTTTTAAAATTAGAAGTTAGAATTAGTTTTTCTGTTAAACTATATAGTTTGCATCATATTTTTTATATAAATGTACAGTCAAAATTCTAATTAAAAGCTGGGGAAGTATTTTTAGTTCACTATTGATATATCCCAAAATAATATCCAATAACATTTTTGCTTGTTGGTTGGTGTCTATATATTAAATTTTGTTTCCGATACAAATGAAGCGTCCATAAAGCGTTCTGCATGTCAAACACTAACATCTAGTGACTCAAGTTTTAGATTGCTATATCTTGCTGAACTTGATTTGTCTTTAAATCAGCTTTTGGAACGGATAGATGGGGTAAACATGGATTTTAATTTCAACATACTGCAGAAGTCTTGCAAGACTTAACAAAAAGTCGTACAGTTGTTTTTTTTTTTGCATCCAGTTTTATGAATAACCTCTCTTTGATGTCAATGCATCCTAGTCTTAAACTGACTTAATTCCCCAGTCTCAAAGCAGTTTAATTATAGCAAGAATATGAACATGTCAAAGAATTAAATGAAGGAGCAATAATCCTTGACTTTGACCCTGATTGGTAAATCTTCTAGTAAAATTTAGAAAATAACATTTGTAATATTTACTCATAAATGCTTAAAGACCTATCTGTCAGAGAGTTAAATAGGACCATTAAACACTTGCATTAATATCCTGGTTAAAACAACAGAAAAATTTCACGTGGATATTTGCTTTCAAGGTCATTTCCAGGTTTATATATCTGCTTATCTGAGTAGTCAAGAGTACCATTGAACAATGATGCAGGAAATTTAAACTAGAATCAATTTATGAATGTATGGCATAATTTTACAATGCCTCCAGTAACCTGATGTATAAGAGGAGAAAACACAGGAATGCATAAAAATAACAGCACGGAAAATATATTTATGTGCTATTTGCATTTTTACCATGTGCTACTAGTGAAACAATTTTGATATTCATCTTAAAATACATTACCTGGTACATCAGTATCTCTGAAAATTATCTGTTTGAAATAGAACAAAATTAACTTAGTAGGTTTGCAGATCTGTTTCCAAGTTTACAATAATTAAGGTGCTACTGAATAATGTTTTTATGAAAAAGTTAATGCTATTGAAATTCATGTGCACAAGAACAAAAAAATGCAGGCATTTTGCAAATGGAGCAATAACCAGTTTTGCTCATGTTTCTGAATGTTGTCCATTCAAGTGATCATTTTGATGCAAGATTGTCTTGTACCCTAACTATTGCACTAAAACAAACTGCAGGAGCAACTCAGTGGGGGGACTCCCATCCACTCCATAATGTACTGGTTAGGCACAGGAGTACACTCAGCCAGAGACTCATTCCACCGAGATGCAAAACTGAGCATCATAGGAAGTCATTCCTGCCTGTGGCCATCAAACTTTACAACTCCTCCCTCGAAGTGTCAGACACCCTGAGCCAATAGGCTGGTCCTGGACTTATTTCTACTTGGCATGATTAACTTATTATTATTTAATTATTTATGGTTTTATATTGCAATATTTCTTCACTATTCTTGGTTGGTGCGGCAGTAACGAAACCCAATTTCCCTCGGGATCAATAAAGTCTGTCTGTGAAGCACTATGATGGTGAGGTCCGAAACAAACTGGAAGAAAAACTGAATCTCCTGGTTTCACGCCATTTTAATGCTCCTCCCCATTCACACATTGATATAATTTTCCTCTGCCTCCTCTTCTGCCAGGGTAAGGCTAAATGAAAACTCAAGGAACACCCTGGGTAGTTTACATCCCAAAGTTATGAAAAATTACTTCTCCAACTTCCAGTAAACTGCTCTCCATCAGCCTCTTTTCTCTCTCCACTTGGTCCACCCAGTTCTTTCGACACTCATCCCAGTCCAATCACCCAAGCTCTTTCCTCTTCTTTACTCTCCCTATCTGTCCATTACCCCAGACTCCTCACCCTGGTCCTCCGCCCACACTGTTAGCATTTACCCTCTCCACTCGATTCCATGCTTCACTTCAATATCCTATCAGATTCCATCATCTTCAGTCTTTCTAACCTCCACATATCACCTTGCAGCTTCTGGTGCGATTCCCACCACCCCCACCCTCAATCTGCCTAACATCCCTTTTCACCTAGATCAACCTATCACCTGCCACCTCTTGCTCCACCCCTTCCCTCCATCTTTCGGTGCTGACTATCTTTCCCTTCTATCTTTCAGTCTAGATGAACTGAAAGGTTAACTGCACATTTCCCTCCCCAGATAATGCCTTCCCTGTCGAGTTCCTCCATCCTTTTATGTGTAGTATCTCATATTCTACAACCTAATAGAATGGATATTGTATTTTCCAATTTTATGTTATCCTTACCTCTTCCGACTTCACGTCCTCCCATTTTTGTTAGCTTTCCACAAACTCCGTTCAATCCCCCATTACTCATTTGTGCCCCCTTCCCTTCCTGGTTTCATTTAGCCTTCAGTTCTCCCCTAATGGTTCCCATTTTCATTTTCCTTACCTATCAGTTTCAGGCACTGGCTGTTTGAGTCTCTATTTATCATCTTCCAGCCCCCGTCTACACTTCCACCCCTCCACTAGGCTTAATCAAAGTTCAACATACATTTATTATCAAAGTATGTATACATTAAACAACTTTGAGATTTGTCTCCTTACAGGCAGCCACAAGATAAATAAACCTGAAAGAGCCCCCCCCCAAAAAAAAGAGGATAATCAAATAACCAATGTCAAGATAGAAAAAAAAGCAAATCATATGTAACTCTGGGTTCGGCTAGCAGCTTTAAGAGTACTTAACAAGTGAGTTAGCAATTCATCTGGAATATAAATATCTACCCCACTTGTTCAATGCTTAGGGTAATCACGCAGTATCCAATGAAATCAATCCCGAGTGATACCCCTACAATTGTAACTCTCAGATCAGATAGCGGCTTAATCTAGGGGAATACAGCCCTCGACCCAGTCAAATTTAAGAAATCTTGTTTGGGTGGATGCTGCGCGGTGTCCCCTGTTACAAATCAGCACCACGAAATAACAAACAGTACACTATGTGATTAAACAATTGAGCCTTATAATTCTTAATTTGACTATACGGTTAGTAAAGAAGCAAAAAAAAAAAGGGCCGTTCTCACGAAACAATCTAAAGCGAAATGGTGAAGCTCACAGTTCTGTTCCTTTGTTCTCCGTCGACCTCCTGAGTGTAGCCAACTCTCAGACCCTTGCTCCAAGTCCACTCCGTCCGGCAGTCTACCAACTTACCAAAACTCTCCATTCACGTCTTCTCTCCTCATCTCTCCCCAGCAAAAGACGGCGAAATCCCTGCTCCCAGAGCCACAAGAAAGAACAACATCCCACTCATTGGCTAGCATACATTCCAAAGCCCCCGTTTACTGCTACAGAGAAACCATTACCTTAGCAGTGAAACATTACAGAGAAGCCATTATATTAGCAGTGAAACTCTACAACACTTTACACAGGCAAACAATAAAAATAAGCAAGTAGCATTCAGAACAAAAGTGAGTCCATAAACATAAAGCCTAGGGCAGCTGAAGCGGGCCGCTCTGGGATTTGACAGTATGGATTCAATCTGTCCCATCCTTCCTCGACTATTTCCACCGATCACCTATCTGCCTCACTCTTCCAACTCCATCGCTCCCCTCTCCCATCTGGCTCCAGCTGTTGATTAACCTTCCACACTTCTCCATCCTCCAATGACCTTGGAATCCATGCAGCCCATTTCAGCTGTTAAACCCTTCAGTGCCCTACCCACACATTTCTCAGTGGGCTATTCACTCTCACACTCCCATGAACTCCTGCCACTCAGCCACAAACAGGGTCATTGACGGTGGCCAATTCACCTACAATCAGATATGGAAGGTAACTAGAGCACTGCAGGGAAGGTCACACGTGCAAATACCATACAGTCAGCATATGGGGCCAAAGTTGATTGTCTTGAGCTATGGGACAGCAACCATCCTATCAACACCATTTTGTTGTAAGGTGCTCGTCAAGAGAGACTCCTGAATCCAGTATTAATTTTATCTTGCGCTTACCAAAATATTCTGGAGTTAGAAATCCATTGCAAAGTAGTTACTTTGGCCACTCTATCAAGCTGAGGCACATGAAGCAATTTAGAAGCTAGTGAACATGATGAAATAAGCAAGTAGGCAAATCATTACTGTTGATATTTGAAGTAGGCAGCACACAGGGGAGAAAATTAAGTGACATACATACTCACAGGATTGTGTTGAAACATCTGAGGTGAAAACTCAAAATGGTCTGGGAAATGGTGCATTAAATCCAACAGCCAATGCACAGCGGTAATCAACAAAGCTGTTCTAGACATAAACAATGAAACTGCGGCATTTTAGTATCATTCAAAGGAAAATGTCATCATGCTGGCCCATGCTATGGTCAGACTGTGTCACTGCATTCACTTCTGCTCACTGAAGCTCACGCTTTTTCAGTCTGAAATTAGAGCAGAGAGCAGCTTTGATCAATAGTGTCAGAAGGCTGATTTATGAGAACGGTACTGAATAAATTGGATCTTCCTGCAAGAAGGTGAACTCACAACGTGGTGAAAGCAATGGAAAAGGTGATTCCAGATCACTACGTTATAATAAACATTAGTGCAGGACAGATGAGTAAATGAATTGATATCAAGTAGGTCTTATTTTGTGCAATTGGAATAGATTTTCCACTGAAATAGAGAGCAATAACTCTAGATGGATTTAGGAAACAAGTGTATGTTGCAATAGGGAAAGATGACTGCAAGTTGCATCTAGATCAGGGGTTCACAACCTTTTCTATGCCATGGACCCGTAGCGTTAACGAGGAGCCTATGGATCTCAGGTTGGGAACACCTATTCTGAACTGAGGAGCTAATGTAGGCTAAGTATCTTCATCTTCTTTCATGTGCAAAGAGTCATAGAGCACTACAGCACAGAAACAGTCCCTTCAGTCATCAAGTCCATGAAGAGCTTGACACACAGGTAAACTACAGCCCTTCACACCCCTCCACATCCACTGTGATGAAGTTCTTTGAGAGATTGGTGATGAAACGTATCAACTCCTGTCTGAGAAGCCACTCGGATCCACTCCAATTTGCTTCCCTGCTACAAGGAGTGACTAGGTGGAATCCCAAGTGCAGGACACAGACACGGAGACAGGGTTGAGAGGTGCTTGCACAGTCGTGAACGTGGAGCAGATAACCAGGAGAGTCTTGACCCGGAGTCGAGGTTTTCGTAGAATATCTAGAGACTGGCACTGAACTTAGAACTAACAGTCCTAAGTGATCGGGAAACGACTTTATCACACGGGAATCGACCAACGAACTGCCGACCCGTGGTTGTGACGCCAGAGTTCTGATCCTGCAGTCTCTGATGGAAACCAGGTGTGCTGTAATTAAGTGAACTAGCAGCAATTGGGAATCTAATGACTGGAATTAAAGCATAATCAAGGAGATAGGAGCGAGATGGGGGACAGCCAGACAGGACCATGAGAGTACCTCCTCGTCAAAGGGAGACTCCAGGTGACCACCCCCCAGGCATGTCTGGATGGTCCCGATGGAAGTCATAGATAAGGGAAGGGTCCAGGATGAAGGAGCAAGGAATCCAGGAATGCTCCTCCAGTCCGTATCCCTCCAGTCAACCAGGTACTGGAGGCCCCTGCCCCAACGGTGCACATCCAGTACCCGCCAGATGGTGTATACCGGTTGGTCGTCGATGATCCGGATGGATGGAAGGGGTTCAGTTGGAGGGCACAAGGGGCTGACAGACACCGGCTTTAATTGGGAAACGTGAAATCTAGGATGGAAGTGTATAGATTTAGGCAGTTTGAGTCGAACCGCAATGGAGTTGATAATACTCTCAATCTCGAAAGATCCCAGGAAGCGAGGGGCAAGCTTCTTGGGCTCGTTCTTGAGAGAAATGTGTTTAGACAAGAGCCACACCTTCTGCCCAGGTCAATACTCAGGTGCAGGAGTCTGATGGCGATCGGCGATACTCCGGTTCCAGTTGACTGAGGGGAGCAAGGCCATGCATGGGGCTGAACAGATGGTACTGCAATATCCTCTTCCTGGGCGGGAAACAGCAGGGGTTGGTAAACAAGAAAGCATTCAAAAGGAGATCTTCCGGTGGTGGTGCTGACCAGAGAGAGTTGTGGACATACTCTACCCACATGAGGTGGATACTCCAGGTAGACGAGTTATTGGCTGTTACGCAACATAGCACCACCTCCAAATCCTGGTTGACCTGTTCTGTTTGCCCATTCATCTGTGGATGAAAGCCAGAGGACAGGCTAACTGAGGCACCCAGGGATCGACAAAAGGATCTCCAGACTTGCGAAACGAATTGGGGACCCCGGTCAGAGATAATGTCTGAAGGAATTCCATGAAGGCGGAAGACGTGGTGGACGAGAAGGTCTGCGGTCTCCTGAGCAGAAGGGAGTTTAGAGAGGGCTACAAAGTGCACCGTCTTGGAGAAACAGTCCACCACAGTGAGTACGGCGGTGTTTCCATGTGAAGGGGGTAGTCCCGTGACAAAATCCAGTGCTATGTGAGACCAAGGATGACTAGGGACAGGTAGGGGATGAAGTAATCCAGCAGGTGTCCAGTGGGAGGCTCTTCCATGGGCACAGACGGAACATGCAGAGACAAAGGAAAGGGTATCAGCATCCATGGAAGGCCACCAAAAGTGTCTTTTGAGGAGAGACATTCCCGGGATGGCAGGCAAAATGAGACATGTGTCCCCACTGGAGAACCCGAGATGAAACAGAATTGGGCACTAAAAGGCGATTGGTGGGTCTGTTGCCGGGGTCAGGTTCGGCCCGTCGGGCCTCGTTTACTATGGCCTTGATTTCCCAGGTGAGGGCTGCCACCACACAGGATGGCCTCCGGTCTGGAAAGGTCATCTTTGGAATTGTATTGAAGGGAGAGCCCATCAGGTTTCCCGTTCTTGGATCCCGGACAATAGAGGAGAGTAAACTTGAACCTGCCAAAGAATAATGCCCAATGGGCTTGGCGGGAGTTCAGGTGTCTGGTGGTCTGGATATATATCCGAGGTTCTTGTGGTCTGTCCATACGATAAATGGGTGTTCCGCCCCCTCCAGCCAGGGCCTCCATTCTTCCAACGCCAGCTTGACTGCCAGTAGCTCCCAGTTCCCCACGTCGTAATTTCATTCGTCGGGGGACAGCCAGCAAGAAAAGAAGGCACAGGGATGAAGTTTCTGATCAGGAGCTGAATGTTGGGACAGGACCGCTCCTACCCCAGTGTAGGAGGCGTCGACCTCCTCAATGAATTGACAGGAGGGGTCCGGTTGGACCAGGATGGGAGCAGACGTGAAACGCCTCTTCGGTTCAGCGAATGCCGAGTCAGCCTCGGAGTCCCAAAGAAAAGGTGTAGTAGGTGAGGTAAGTCGGGTCAGGGATGCTGCCTGACATTCCCACCACAACAGGGCAACAGCAGATGCCATTTCATTGGCTCCACTCTCAACCCTGGAACATCTGAACAGTGAAGATGCATACATCAGGATGCTCTTCATTGACTGCAGCTCAGCATTCAATCCTATCATCCCCAGAGGCGGTCTAGCGAGGCATTCATATTTGGTTAGCGGCTGGTCTCTCCCATAATAAATTTACTTTGAACCTCAATGGACAAATCCTACTTGCATTTCAAAGTTCAAAGTAGATTTATTATTTAAGTCCATTCAGAGTATGTACAAAGCAACACAATTGAATCAGTGAAAGATGGATAGACAAAGAACCAATGTGCAAACTCAATAAATCTCAGCAAATTCTCAATAGCATAATAACTATAGTAGAATCAATGAAAGACCACAGCAACTTGGGAGTTCAGCCAGTATGCAAAAGACAACAAATTATGCAAATGCAAAAAGAAAGAAATAGTAATAATAAATAAATAAATAAATAATAAATATTGAGAGCATGAGATGGAGAGTTCTTGAAAGTGAACTGATAGATTTTGGGAAGATTTCAATGATAGGGCAAGCCAAAGTTGAGTTATGTTATCCTCTTTGGTTCAAGAGCCTGATGGTCAAGGGGTAATAACCTGCTGGTGAGAGACCGGAGGCTCCTGTACCTTCTTCCTAATGGCAGCATATCCTGGGGGATTCAACCTTCAAGAACTTCAAAAGGAGGCCTTCAAATAATAAGTGTTTAAGTACTGCTGGGATGTCTGGATTTTGTATATTAAGTACAAATCAGAATCAGGTTTATTGTCACTGACAAATGACTTTAAGTTTGTTTTGCAACAGTAGTACAGTGAAAAGACATAACATTGTTATAAGTTACTGAAATATCTAGTGAAAAAAGAAATAATTAGGTAATGTTCATGGAATTATGGACTGTTCAGAATTCAACAAATTAGATACATTTTCTCCCCCCCCCCCCCCCCCCCGATGGTAGTATGGCGAGAGAGCTTAAGTGAAGTGCATTATGAATAAGAATGGGGTAATAAATTATGCAAAGAAGGACATAGCAAATACTCTGAACTCATATTTTGCTAAAGTATTCACCTGTGAAGATGTTAGCAACATGTCAGTAAGTGCAGAGAAAAATAAGGTTGTTTTAAGTGACAGAGATCTTAGGACTGGAAATTGGTTTATGTTGTTCAGGTAGATAAGAAGGGTGATTGCACTGATCCTGATAACTATGGATCAGTAAGCTTAATGCTCGTTGTAAGTAAAATAATGGAAATATTAATAAAGAATGAGTGGAAAAGTAATGGATAAGAACAGGCATGTTAGCAGAAACCAGCACCGGTTCAGAAAGGAAAAATCATGTTTCAAAGGTACATTTAATGTCAGATAAATGCATACAATATACATCCTGAAAAGCTTTTTCTTCACTTCCATCCACGAAAACAGAGGAGTGCCCCAAAGCATGAACGACAGTTAAATGTTAGAACCCCAAAGTCCTCCCAGCTCTCCTTCCTCCTGAGCGCAAGTGGCAGCAAGTAATAATCCCCCTCCCCCATCGGCATAAAAAAAAAGCATCGGCACCCACCCACCGAGCACTCAAGTGTGAGCAAAAGCAACAGCAAAGACACAGACTTGCAGTACTCCAAAGACTACTCGTTCACCCGGTATCCTACATACCACAGGCTCTCTCTCTCTCCCAAATAAGGGAGAAAGATGTCTCAGTTTCACAGGGAGAGGGAAGACATAACAAACAACTCGCTGGTTTACGATGTTAAAAGTCCATTGCATCGCTTTTTCTGAGCTCTGTGCCCAAAGCTCTCAGGTCTCTGGGCACAAAGACAAAGATCTTCAGACGCCCACAATGCACTAGTCTGTCAGGACACCGACCTTTGATCCGTCTGTCTCCAGAACCCAAGATCCCAGGCCTCCAAAGGCGAGCCGAGCTCTTAGGCCGTGCCCTTGGCATGTCGGATAACGCCCGGTCGTGAAACCCCGAGAACGGGTCCCATTCCAGCAAAGAACTGAACTCAGCGTGTAACTCCAGGTCAGGGTTTTCAAAAGAACCCCGAGAGGGAAAATTAGAGAGATTAAAGATGGAAATAAAGCTATGTCCAAAGATGCAAGCAAAGGAGTTGCCATTTAGCGTCATCTTGACTAAGCTTACACTAACTTACATGTTTTACTAATATGCGGGAGTTCTATGAAGAGGCAAATAAAATTTATGATAACAGTTGAATGGTTGATATCATTTATTTAGACTTTCAGAAGACTTTCGACAAGGTACCCCACAAAAGGTTAAGAAAAAAAAATTACAAGAAGCAGGGACTCAGGGTAAGGTGTGTGAATGGGTGTAGAACAATGAGTTAGGGTGAGATGATCATTTTCACACATAGAAGATGATAAAAGTAGGCTTCTGCAGGGAACAGTTTTGGAGCTGTTGCTGTTTTAAATTTACATTAATGACTTGGACAAGAACATAACAAATACACTAGTAAAGTTTGCCAGTGACACAAAATTAGGGGATGGGCAGGGAACATACAGGCAGCAGAATCAATACAGTTACATCTAAACAAAATCCAAATGTGGGCAGATGTTCAGGGGATATTTATGTGGTGTTCTGCATAGGTATGTTCCAATCAAACAGAGAAAGGATGGTAGGGTACAGGAACTGTGGTGTACAAAGGCTGTTGTAAATCTAGTCAAGAAGAAGAGCTTACAGAAGGTTCAAAATACTAGGTAATGATAAAGATCTAGAAGATTATAAGGCTCGCAGGTAGGAGTTTAAGAATGAAATTAGGAGAGCCAGAAAGGACCATGAGAAGGCCTTGGTGCACAGGATTAAGGAAAACCCCAAGGCATTCTACAAGTATGTGAAGAGCAAGAGGATAAAACATGAGGGAACAGGACTAATCAAGTGTGACAGTGGAAAAGTGTGACAATAGGGTCTTTTAAGTGACTCCTGGACAGATACATGGTGCTTAGAAAAATAGAATGCTACAGGTAATTTCTAAGGTAAGGACATGTTTGGCACAGCTTTGTGGGCCAAAGGGCCTCCCTCTATTGTGCTGTAGGTTTTCCATGTATCTATGGTTCTAAACTACCGTAGATTCCGGACTACAGAGCGCACCTGATTAAAAGCCGCTGGCTCTAATTTTAGAAAGAAAATCAATTTTGTACTTGTACAGGCCGCACCGGATTTTAGGCCGCACCGGATTTTCGGCCGCAGGTGTCCCACGTTGTAATATGAGATATTTACACAGAAAGATATTACACGTGAGGATTTTTTAACTTTTAATTAAATCCATATGGTAACATAAACAAATACATATTGCAAATGCTTTTTTTCGAACCGTGCCTGTAACGCGGCTACTTTTAAATATACGTTGCGTATACTTTTTTACTGAACAACATTCCAATATCTCCTAACGACTGGTAAAAAATATATACTGCAGCCTACCAGGAAAAGTTATTGATCGCCTTTAACTTAAAAGCAGCGTTCGCTCAGATCTAATGCCGCTCGCGTAATGTGCTCGCCCCCTCCTTCCCGTTTATCGCAAATGGCTTTTTTCCCACAAGACGCGGCGAAACCGGGTGTGACGTCATAGCATCCCGCGATGTAGTACAGAAAACAAATATAGTTAAAACTCTTCTAACTTTAACTAACAAATGAATTACTAAGCGAAAATATTATAAACTAAATAACTGCCATAAAGGCAGCACAATGCTTTTCTTCGAGTGTTTTCCATGTTGATGAGGGTGAGTACAAATGACTGATTTACAATAATTTAATTGTGAAAGTGCGCTTGATTTATCGTACAATTTCATTGGACCTCTGTGAACTACTCATCAATTTTATTGGTCTACTGTTACGAGGCAAAATGTTTTTGGCGGCATGAAAAAAATCATGCATTAGCCGCACCGTAGTAAAGGCCGCAGTGTTCAAAGCTGTTCAAAATGTGGGAAAAAAGTAGCGGCTTATAATCCGACATCTACGGTACCTAGTTGTGTAGTTAGAGAAGTACCTTAAAGACTTTCAAATCTAAACTCAATAGTTATTTCAACACACTATGTGAATAGGAACTTGGCAAGCTTTGTTGGGCTGAATGGCCTATACTTGTCAAGAGTTTTCTAATGTTCCAATGTTTCAGATGGTGCAGGTCCTTAGTGTTGGATCCAACCTTCTTTAGAGACTGCCTCCTGAAGATGTCATCAATAACAAAAAAGAAGCTCAGCCTGAAAAAGAAATTATTTAGGTTTTATCCCACATGGTGATTGGCTTTCAGCATTGTTTTATACTGGTGGTTTGCAGCCAGGTAAAGTAACATACAATTTAACCTGGGAAATACAAAGGACGTTTTACTGAGAAGCTTAATAGAAAAAAAATCAATGAACCAAATTAGGGGGGCTTGCATAATTTTAATACATGAAAACCAACTACCTAAGACATTCAAAAGAAGATAAAGAAGTGAAAATATTAGAGCCAGCATAACCTCTGAATGTAATCTATATTTTTAGATAAATGTATTATACATTATGTCCTTTTCATTGAGTGATGAACTGTTACCAATCCTTCTGGCTTTGTGTCAAAAATACCTTGCTCTGTGTAATTGTATCAGTGGAAAGTGTAGTTTAAAACAACATACTTAAGGTTGGGAATGTTGCATAGCTTTACAGATCTATTATTCAAGATGTACCTTTCCCCAAAAACCAGAGATGACAGATAAGCTAGTGTTTGGAAAAGATAGAAGAGAATTGAAAGATTTAGATCAAGTCAGCTTTATTCACTAACCAGGAACAATAGAACTCCAGCATTAATTGACAGTTTTCACACTAATGATCTTTAGTTTGAGGCCAATGACAGCAAGGCTCTTAGCAATGGATGGCTGATGACAAAAAAGCTATGGTAATTTAAATACTTGCAAACATAATTGTTGCACCTTCCAAGTTGTATTGTTTACTCCTATCTAAAATGTGTTAAGGTCCTGGAACAGAGAATAATCTGAAATTGTTGCAAAGAACAGCAAAACACTGCATGAAAGAAAACAAACAACACCCCAGCTTCCCGTTAATTTTAACAGTGGAAGTGATTTCTGCAGAGAATGGACTAAAATTCAAAGCAGATGATTCACCCTTTTACAAGGGGAGTTGAGAGAAAGCGTGGAATTCACTCATGTTGTCTTGCAAACCAAGGTTGTCTCTGAAGCATTAGCAAAATGATTTATTGGCTGCTGATGAACAAGGGCAGAGAGACATTTTCATCCGGACATGATTTATGCATGCATTTGTAAGAGAACCAACAAAAGGAACCGCTTCTCAGCCACCTATGCACCGGAAAGACACCGGGAGAACTAAGCTATGATCTGCTTGGACAAGATGGAGGAATTATCTAAAAAAACTCCATTATTTGCATTTCTTTGAAGTAGATTCTGATACATTAAAAGGGAAGGGAAGACAACATCACAAGATGAAAGGATTACTTCACAAGCTGTGATATTCTAAATGTGGAGGTTATCAGAAAGTGAGCAACAATTATTCTGGGAGCTATTCAACAAGTCATGCTGGCCATCATTGTAGCCACACACAGGGATCCAAAATCGACAGACAAGGAAAAGTCTGTCCCATATAACTGAGTGGTGTAAATCAGGGGAATATAAATTCAATCACTGGATTGCAATAGACTTGTCTAACAATGGGAGGCCAAAACTTGCTTTGGGGTTTCTGGACAAATGAAAGGAATCATACCTCCCCCTTGTGATCCCTATTGTAGATGTCAAAGAGAACAAGAATCAACTGCAACAGAGTCTACCTGCAGGCCAGACCCTGTATTACTCAAAAACCTCAGCAGAAAAGGCAAGCAGAGAGATAAAACTACATCAAAGCTTGACCTTCAGATGCCATTACAATGCAATTGCCTTTCAAATCTTTGCTTGCAGTGTAATCGGTTCAATCTTTCTTTTTTTTAAACATTGAACAAATATGTTTTGTACCTTCGTGGGACAGGGGTGAAGCAAGGTGAAAGACTATAAAACTAAGTTTATTTACGAGTTTTCCTCCATTTTGTCTATGAGATAACTGCAAGGGAGTGTTGTAAGAAACTTGGAACACAGAGAATCTGATACCAATGCTTTAAGTGTAAATCAACAAAAAAAACTTGCCTTGCTGGAATTCGAATGTCAAAACAGAAAATATGAGAAACATTCATCTGATCAGACAGCATTTATGGAAAGAGAAACAGAGATAGCATTTCAAAGCTAAAATCCTTTGCTAGAAACTCCAATGTTTTGTATCCTCCACTAAAGACAAAATCTGACTACCCCGAAAGAGTCAATGTACTTCAGATTAATTCACTACAAGTGACACATTTACAATGTTTCATCCAATATAATTTTACCCCTTACCCTCTAATGATAACTCTTAGCATTGAAGATATTATTCTTCCTGGAAAACAGCATACATATATCAGAATCAGAAACAAGTTTAATACCACCAGCATACGTCATGACGTTTGTTGTTTTGTGGCAGCAGAAAATTGCAATACATAATAATAAAAACTATAAATTAAAATAAGGGGTATAGTTATATATATGAAATTAAATTAAATTAAATAAGTAGTATAAAAAAAAGGAAAAAACTGAGGTAGTGTTCATGGTTTTATTGTCCATTTAGAATTCTGATTATGGAGGGGATGAAGCTGTTCCTGAAATGCTGAGTGTGTCTTAGGCACCTCTACCTCCACCTTGATGGTAGCAATGAGAAGAGGGCATGTCCTGGATGATGGGGGTCCTTAATAATGGATGCCTTTTTGCGGCATTGATTTTGAAAATGTTCTGAGTGCTGGGGAGGCTCATGCCCATGATAGAGTTGGCTGACTTTACAATTTTATGCAGCTTTTTCCAATATTCATGTAGCGGTCCAACCACACCATATGCTGATACAACCAGTTAGAAGGTTCTCCATGGTACATTGGCAGAAATTTGCTGTTATTTTTGGTGATGTAGCAATTCTCTTCAAACTCTAAATGAGATATAGCCACTGACATGCCTCCTTTGTAATATCATCAATATGTTAGGCACAGGATAGATCTTCAGAAATGTTGACACCTAGAAACTTGAAGTTGCTCACCTTTTCCACTTAGGATCCCTTGATGAGGAGTGACGTGTGTTCTCTCAACTTCCCCGTCCTGAAATCCACAATCAATTCCTTGGTCTTACTGATGCTGAGACCAAGGTCTTTGCCATGACCTCACTCAACCAGCTGATCTATCTCAATCCTCTATACCTCCGCATCACCATCTGTGTTGCTGCCAACAATAGTTGAGTCATCAGCAACTTTATAGATGACAGTAAAGCTGTGCCTGGCCACACTGTCATGGGTGTAGAGAGTTGAACGTCCTTAAGGTGCACCAGTGTTGATTGTCAACGACGAGAGATGTTATTTCTGATCCGCGCAGATTGTGGTCTCTCAGTGAAGAAGTCAAGGATTCATTTGCAGAGGGAGGTACAGATACATGGAATTTCAAGCTTGTTGATCAGAACTGAGTGTATAACTGTGTTGAACACTGGACTGTAGTTAATAAACAACAGGCTGACTTAGGTATTATTATTGTCCAGGTGATTCGAGGTCAAATGGGAAGCCGATGAGATTACATTGTGGTGATTGGCTAATTACAGTGGGTCCAGGTCTTTGCTTAGGTAAGACTTCATTCTATCCATGACCAACCTCTCAATGCACTACATCACAGTAGATGTGAGCAGCACTGTGTGATAGTTGTTGAGACAGCTCACCCTGCTCCTCTTGGCAACTGGTATGATTGTCATCCTTTTGAAGCAGGTGGGAATCTCTGAATACAGTAGTGAGATATTGGAGATGTCCTTGAAGACACCTCCCAGTTGGTCGGTGCTTGCTTTCAGAGCCCTACCAAGCCTGACACCCTGCGAGGCTTCACCTTCTTGAAAGATGTTCTGATGTCATCCTCCAAGACAGAGATCATTGTGTCATCAGATACTACAGAGATTTGCACAGGTGTAGTTTTATTCTCCCTTTCAAAGTGTGCATAAAGTTGTTGAGCTAATCTGGAAAGGAAACACTACTGCCATTCATGATGTTAGGTTCTGCTTTGTAGGAAGTAATGGCTTGCAAACCCTACCAGAGCTGATATGCCTCCAATTCCATCTCTAACCTCAATTGGAATTATTCTTTTACCCTTAAATTCCCCTTCTGAAGTTGGTACCTGGCCACAGATCTAGCCCTCAGCAAACTACAGATCTCCTGGTTCATCCATGGCTTTTTGTTTGGGTATGTCCTGTATGTTCTTGAAAGCACACACCACTTCTTATTGAGGGATCAGACATGGAAAGGGTGAGCAGCTTTAAGTTCCTGGGTGGCAACATTTCTGAAGACCATCCACACAGTACTTGATGAAGTCGGTGACAACTGTGGCATATCAATTCAGACTTGAAGATGAATTCCTGAATATTGTGCAGTCCACCAACTCAAAGCAGTCCTTCAAGCACTCCTCTACCTCCCTTTGTTATACATTCTTGGTGTTCACCATTGGTGCTGTAGTCTGTAGTATCTGCCTATACGCTGGAAGTAGAAGTACAGTCAGGTAATCGGATTCTCCAAAGTGTGAGCATGGGATGACACGGAAAGCCTTCTTGATGGTGGTATAACAGTGATCAACTATGTTGGTTGCTCTGCTTTCACAGGTGATATGTTGATGGTAGTTGTTCAGAGACTTCTTCAAGCCAGCCTGGTTGATATGATGTTAGATAAGGATGGCATCTTTCACTCAGCCACTCAATTTACACCCTTACCTACCACCCAAACCATTGCCAAATACTCTGCCAATCCTTACAGAAAGCTAATGATGTGACTGATCATGCCCTGTGACACAAGTCAAAAAATTATACAGCAAAAGCCTGCACACCACATCCATTTGCTGGCATTCAAGCCATAACCGTCTACCCCTTGCTTCTTTAAGTGGTTGCATAAATGAGCAAAAAAAAAAATCAGGATCCTGGAAATGTAATAAAATTATCAGGTGTGGTTAAATTAAGATAAGACAATGGGATAATTAAATATTTGATAGGAAAAATTTACCAGCAAAGATAAAATAGAAGGAACTGGATCAACAAATACAAATTCCAATCATATTTAAAACTTTGAAAGTATAATTGGATTGAATGGAGTCAAACTGTGTGACAAAGGCAATGTTTCATTTTTAATTATAACCTGATCAAATGTTCAAAGCAATCAGTAGAAAACAAATCAGAGTGCTGAACAATTATAATATTGAATAATTTGTGATTACAAAACAAAATCAAGGTGATGATTAATCTTTGTTCTAATTAAATAATTCAGTGTCAGGCATTCAATCTTTCCTCATTTTGTAGAAGTGAGTATCTCTTGATTGAGGGTGGACTATATTAACTCTGTTGCCTGATCTTTTCAAAGCCTGAAATGAAAAAAAAAGGCAGACAGAACACCAATATAGATTACTTCAGAGTGCAGGGTTCTATATCATGGGAATTTCTGAAAAAGCAAATGATTCAAAGCAGCACTGGTAATGACACATTTGGAACTAACTCTTCTTCAGATAGTCTCATTGCTTCTGTTACTAGTGACTGTTGTGATGGAAAATAACTGGTTATTTGAGTCTCAACAGTAGAGGCCTGGACACTCACAGTTTTAATAATAAGGAATTTATTATTAAAGGGGAAGTCGGGTCAACACAAGCAACTACAATACACAGGAAGCAGTGTGGGGACAGGGTACGGTTACACAAACAAAGAACAAGGGAAAAGCACTACAACAGCTATCCCCCTTGACCTTGGATAGCTGCAGCTCCCTTACCAGGACAAACGATAGACCTTCCCAAACATAAATCAATGCACTTACCTCTAATGTGGTGGTCTGTAAGAGAGGGCTAGCCAAGGGCAAGTCTCACCTTTTAAAGCATGGGGCTGGGTGAGATAATCCAATTAAGGTGACCAATAATTTAGGTGTGCATTGATTAGTTGGGAGGGACCAAATGTTGATTGGCATGTGGTGTGTCCTCCGACCAGCCAGGTGGCAGTGCATCTGTCACGTGGCTGGTATCTCTGGATACAGTGACGTTTACTAGTTCAGATACACTAGTGAAGTTTAAGAGACAGGTATATGGAGGAATTTAAGGTGGGGGGGTTATATGGGAGGCAGGGTTTGAGGGTCGGCACAACATTGTAGGCCGAAGGGCCTGTAATGTGTTGTACTATTCTATGTTCTATGTTATGTTTGTTCTTTACTTTACCTTACTTTACTTTATTGTCACCAAACAATTGATACTAGAGCGTACAATCATCACAGCAATATTTGATTCTCAGTTGGAAAGAAAATCCAAATCAAAGAAGCTGTTCCCAAATCTGGCTGTACGAATCTTCATGCTCCTGAACCTTCCCCCGGAGGGAAGTGGGACAAAAGTGTGTTGGCTGGGTGGGTCTTGTCTTTGATTATCCTGGCAGCACTGCTCTGACTGCGTGTGGTGTAAAGTGAGTCCAAGGATGGAAGACAAACAAAACAAACAGCATGGGTAAAAACTAACACATCTTTATTGGGGACACTCCAGCCTGACAAAAGTTCATGCGACCAGTTTGTCAACGTCACTTCTGGTTCTGGGTGAACCACTTGCATTACCCAACGGAAAGTGCAGTTCTTTATTACGTACACACATAACAACACATCTTCACCTATTTAAAAAAAACAAACTCAATGCTATTTCCTCAACACCTGCATGAAACAATAATGCTTTCTAAAACAGATATTTGCATTAACTTCAATAGTAATGAGCAAATACTGTCTCCTATTCATTCAACTACTTTCAATCCATCTCTTTGGTGGTTTAATGGTCTGCTGTTTGTTTCCACAGATGTTTTGCTTTAATTTGCCATGATATTGTTAGCGTCTTTTTGTGAACTCTGATCAATATGTTCATTTCTTTCACATCCTTCTGCTAAGATCCTCGCTGTCATCCATTCTTGTTCTTGCTGTGTGACCGTAATTCACTCAATGTGCCTCATAATGTAGTCCTGGACTACGTCCATGTGAACAGTGAGTCTTTGAACAAGTTCCAGCTGAGTCGATCTATTCCAATGCTGTGTCCTCTGGTCTTAGACTCCCCTACCATGAAAAACATCCTCTCTACATCCACTCTATTGATACCTTTCAATATTCAATAGGGTTCAATGAGATCCCCTTTCATTCTTCTGAACTCCAGTGTGTACAGGCCGAAAGCCAGCAAATGCTCCTCATGCGATAAGCCATTCAATCCTGAATCGTTTTTGTGAACCTCCTTTGAGCCCACTACAATTACAGCATATCCTTTCGTAGATAAGGGGGCCAAAACTGCTCATAATATTCCAAGTGAGGCTTCACCAGTGCCTTATCAAACCTCAATATTAAATCCTTGTTTTCAGATTCTAGTCCTCTTGATTGGTCTAAGTGCTGAGTGCTGTACTTTGTGCCTGTACACTTTGCGGTGACTTGCACTGCTAATATAACGAACTGAATATAAAGACTTTGGGCCTGTTCAGACAATTCGGATCTATGGACTCAATTTGGTTTGAAATTTTGTTGCTGTTGCCCACTTCTGCTGTTTGCATAATTTGTTTTGTTCTTTTCTTCTCTTTCTCTGGTGGTCTTATTTTTGTTAATTGGGTTCTTTTGGGTTCCTTACTTTGTGACTGCTGTTAAGTAAACAAATCTCAAGGCTGTACAATATATGCATACATCGACAATTAAAGCATTTTGAATCTTTGAATCTTTTTGAATGCTAACATTACATTTGCCTTCCTCGTCACCGACTCAATCAGCAAATTAAGCTTTAGGGAATCCTGCACAAGGACTCCCAAGTCCTTTGCACCTCAAATTTTTTGAATTTTCTCTCAATTTAGAAAATAGTCTATGTTTTTATTGCTTCTACCAAAGTGCATGACCATACCTTCCTGACACGGTATTCCATCTCTCAGTTCTTTGCCGATTTTCCTAATCTGTCTGTCCTTCTGTAGCTTCTCAGCTTCCTCAAAACTACCTGCCCTCCACCTATGTTTGCGTGGTCACAAAGCCATCAATTCTGTCATCCGAATCATTGACATATAAAATAAAAAGAAGTTGTCCCAACACTGACACCTGTGGAACATCACTAATCACCAGCAGCCAAACAGAAAAGGCTCTCTTTGGAAATAATTTTGAAAATGTGTATCTCTGGTGGTCAATAATTGGGTTGAGTTGTTCTCCGATCTTGGTAACTTACTTGTAAGCAATGGCTTTTGGGACCATCTGGTGAAGGAAGCCATTGAAATAAAACAACAAGAAAAGAATTTTAACAAAGCTCTTAGTAAGAATTGGAATTTGATTGTAAACAAGGTGGGACTGATTGGATGAGGACTAACCAATCATGAGAGACGGACAATGGGGATATAATTACCACCAGACTAGACATGCCCAGGCATAATTCTTGATGAAGATGGCAGAGGTTGTCATCAAAACATCAGTTAACATTGGCCACTGGCTGGAAGCCCGATAAGAGTTTATTCAACATAAATACCGGAGAAAGCACTAGATTTTTTGTTACTTGCATACATTTCATCACCATACAGGGAAACATTATCAGTGCACTGTCAATTGGGGTGTCCTCCAAATGCTTTGCCATTATATACTAATCCATCAGCTGACTGGTCATCATTACAGAAATTCTACTGTGATATAGGGAGGAAGTTTCATCACTGATTGGTTGTGTGGTGAACACCATCGGTACTCAGAAACAATCCACTAAAATGAACTTACTCTCAAGTACATCAGTGGCTATTTAAGATCCAGACAATAGAGAATAGCAGGATTATTCAATAAGTTTAGAAAAACATTTCTTTAGCTCTTCCTCACCCAATGAAATACTTAGGTAGTTTCCTCAATTGGTCATCATTTCACAGAGAATCCATTAGCCTTGGAAATTATAGACAAATCTTCAATGCTACAGCCAATCTGGCATATCAGTCCATACAAATGCAGACTCAAGATCAGTTTGACAGTCAGACTCAGATCTACAAAGCCTTTTGTAAAATCAGAATGACATTGGAGCTGTGCAATGATGTACTTCCAGCAGTTGCATCCATCTCTACCCTTCTGTGATTCATCTTCTAACAAGTACTTCTCAAAGATAACCATTTCTCAAACAGTAGGATATGAAGAATAGACTGCCCTCCTCGCTGACAATCAACACAGATGAACCTGAAGGATGTGTGCTTAGCCTACTGGTCTTCTTTCTCTACACTTCTGATTGTGTAGCTAGGCAGAGCTCAAGCGCCATCTATAAATTTATAGAGGTTATCACCGTTGTTGGCTGAATCTCAGATGGTCATGAGGAGGTGTATAGGAGTGAGAGAGATTGGCTGGTTAAATGGTGTTGCAACAACATCCTCACACTCAATGACAGCAAGAGCAAGGATCTGATCAAAACTAATAGAACAAAGTATTTGGTAGTGAAATAATCTTACTGAAATGATGAATCAAAATCTATTCTATGATGTTTCTTTATAAACAAGGGAAAGTCTACAGATGCTGGAAATCTGAGTGACACACATAAAATGCTGGAGGGACTCAGCAGGCCAGGCAGCATCTATGGAAAAGAGTATAGTCGACGTCTCAGCCCAAAATGCCTGGCCTGCTGAATTCTTCCAGCATTTTGTTTGCGTTGTTCTGATGTTTCTTAATTCTTCTGTTTTTCCACTAAGCTGCCAGCTGACTGCTGGAAGAATGGCTCTTCACATTCTGTGTCTATCTGGGGAATACAATTGTCCTCACAGAGTGCTCGCGATGTGTATCACGATCTTGATAGGTGATGGCCACACTGTAGGGTACCAACTGGTGTGCCTGTAGTCTTAAAAAGTAGGCTCAGGTGAACCATTCAGGACGATGCCTGAGAAGCAGATACTGGTGGAGAGACAAATACAGACTGCTGGAGGAACTCGGTGGGTCAAGCAGCATTTATGGAGGAAAATGGACAATCAATGTTTTGGGTCAAGACCTTTTCTCTGGACTCTGGACTGCTGGAAAGATCCTGCCATCACAATAGGGGACTGGAGTCTCCCTTCCTGCACTGCCAACTGCCCTGAATATACTCCAGAATGTAGTCTAGTGTTGCCCAGAATGTACAACGTTTTACAAAACCTCTAGAATCCATCGACTGAAAAATTGACCCCAGAATGCTATTAAATAAAAAGAGAAAAATGCTGAGGATATTCATAGGTCAGTCAACAATGTGGAGAAGGAAAAAAAAGATTCAAGTCATAGGATATAGAACATAGAGCATGGAACAGTATCACAGAGGAGAAGGGCCTGCAGCCTACAATATTGTGCAGAAGTAATTAAACAAATGATGTCTAATTGTACCAATTCCTTCTGCCTGCGCATTGCCCATATCCCTCCATTCTCTGGATATTCATGTCTTTAAAGCCTCTTAAGCCATTTCTGCTATATCTGTCCCCAACACCACTCCTGCCAGTGTGGTCTAACAACCCCACACCAGCGCGCGTGCACACACACACACACACACACACACACACACACACACACACACACACACACACACACACACACACACACACACACACACACACACACACACACACACACACACACACACTTTCTGTGTTTTATAAAAATCCACACACATCTCCTTTGAACTTTATCTCCTCACTTTAAAGGCATGATCTCCAATATTTGAAACTCCAGCCGCGGGAAAAAGGTACCAGCTGTTTATCAATATTTCATGAATTTCTAAATTTCAATCAGGTTCTGTTAGGCCTGTGATGTTCCAGAGAAAACAAACCAAGTTTGTGCAACCGCTTAATAGCAAATGCACTCTAATCTAAACATTATTCTACTAAAACCTTCTCTGCAACCTTTCTAAAACCTTCAAAACCTTTGTATAATGAGGTGGCCAGAACTGAATGCAATATTCTAGGGTTTCATAAAGATGCCTTAATGCACTGATGTGATGAAATGATTTGTAAGGAGAACATGCAAAATGTAGTTACACACTTCGCCAGTGCATGTGAAGATACTAAACCAGTTTACCGATTCAGCTTTCTAGAGATACAATGAACTGCAGATACTGTAATTCAGAGTAAAAAACAAAGTACTGGAAGAACTATGCAAATCAGCAACTGCGTCAAGCTGTTTTATTGCTCCAGGTTAAGGCATCTACAGTCTCTTGTGTAAACCTGACCAGCTGAATTACTGCAGCAGTTTCTGCACTACATTTCTGGAGTCTTATATAATAGTCACTCACAGTCCAGATTCCCCAAATTATTCAATCTCTGATTAAGTACTCTTTCAAATATGTGAAATTGCTAAATATCTGGTAACAGAGTTAGTTCTTTAAAAAAGTATCAAAGGATTCTCTCAGCTCCTGGTCGCCTGCGAATCAGTAATGGCCAAAAGTTTCAATTCAGGGCTGTTGGTGATGTACTTGTAACACATCTAACCCATTCTCAGGTGCCCCAACAGAGAGCTTTATAAAACACAAAGTACACTGCAGATGCTGTGGTCAAATCAAGACATACAAAAAAGCTGGATGAACTCAGCAGGTCGGGCAGCATCCGTTGAAAGGAGCAGTCAACGTTTTGGGTCGGGACCCTTCGTCAGAGAGCTTTATTGCATGCTACAATCCACTTCCCTTGTAGCTAATGATATATCATAACACCTATACTTTCATATTTTCTAGCTTGTCTGCCAGAGGCCACTCGCTACATGATATGAGCTCCTCCTCCCACCCTCTCCATTCATTAAACTGGTTATTTGCATAGAAATCCAGCAGTTAATAAAGCAGTTCCTCAATTTATGAAAGGGACATTTCCTGGAAATATTCCATGAAGGAAGACTTTTCAAAAAAAAAGGGAGATGATGAATTTCAACTTTAATATTTAGTTTTTGTCAAGAGATAGCTCCCATTCTCTTTCTGACATGTTGGTCCATGGCCTCTTCTTCTGCCATGATGAAGACACCCTCAGAGGAGGAGCAACACCTTATTTTCTGCCTGGGTAGCATTCAATCTGACAGCATGAACATCAATTTCACCTTCTGATAACAAATATATATTTTCCTTTTTTTTCTTTAGTCCTCCCCCTCTTCTCTTCTTCAATACCCCACTCTAGCCTCTTACCTCTTCTCCTCACCTGCCTATCACCTTCCCCTGCTGCCCCTCCTTCTTCCCTTTCTCCGATGAGCTAGCCCTTTACCTTTCCCACCCACCTGACTTCACCTATCACCTTCTAGCTTGTTCTCCCCCACCTTTTCTGTTCTCACATCTTCTTCCTTCCTTTCTAGACCTGATGAAGGGACTCGGCCTGAAACATTGACCGTCCATTCATTTTCATAGATGCTGCCTGACCTGCTGAGTTCCTCCAGCATGTTGTGTATGTTGCTCTTGAGATGTAGGGAGCACTAACATGCTTTGCAGGCTCTATTCAGGTACATTTATTGTCAAAGGGTAGTTTCATAGAAAAGTGACTGGTTGGAAAAAGACCCCTTCTTTGCAGCTATTGAATACAAGCCCTATTGTCTAGAATCTTCAGTAAACAAATCAACAATGACTTAGAACTTGGCCTCCAAGCATACACATGCTCAAGTATCATCTTGATAACAAGCTCAGTGACAGATGTTGGAGTGACCTTGGTTCTATGCTGCAGGCAACATACGTAGGTTGATGAGTTTCCCAGGATCAGCAGATTAGCTCAACTTCACTGGGAAGTTTATTAGGGAAGACCTGTAATCCAAGGATTGTCTACTTCATCACTTTGTAGATATAGATGGTTATCAATCCTTTATCAAGTTTGAGTGCTTCTTTAATTGAGAATTTCTCACACACTCCTCCTTAGAGGTGTTTCCTTCTCAGGCTTTTACAACGGTGAATTCAAGGCACAGTAAATGGCCGTGGAGGACCAAAGCACAGCAGTGGAGCAGTTAGTGCTGTGGCCTCGTGGCTCCAAAGTTCATTCAATCCTGAGCACAGCTACTCTCTATGTGGAGTTTGCACCCTTTGATCTGATTAATGAACAGTATGAAAAAACTTTTCACTGTATCTTTGTATATGTGGCAATAACAAATCAATACCAATAAGTTCTCTGTGTGACTGATCTGGTATCCCCTCACGTTTTGAAAATATGCCATAAATTGGCAACTGTAAAATATCCCTTAGTACTGGTAAGTGGTGGAAGGGTCCAAGTGTGAGAGAATAATTTGTATTTCTATAGATGAAAAAAACGAGGGGTGTAAGATTGATGAAATTGCTCTATTGGACCTAGGATGGACCCAACTGGCAGAACATTCTCATTTGGTGCAATAGTGAGTAGGTACTACTGAGGACCCTGATAGAACATTGAACATAGAATAATACAGCACAGTATGGACCATTCATCCCATGATGTTTTACTCTACTCCATGACCTATCTAAACCTTCCCTTATTCACTGCCCATAACACTCCATTTTTGTTACATCTATGTACTTATTGAAGAATCTTTTAAATGTGCCTATATATCTGCCTCTACCACAATCCCTGGAAGCTTGTTCTAGGCATCCACCACTCTGTTAGAAAATACCTACCTCACATCTCTACAAAACTGTCCTCCACTTACCTTAAATGGATATCTGCTGGCGTTTACCATTACCACCTTGTGAAAATGGTGCTGTCTACTCTGTACATGCCTCTCATAAACTTCTATACCGCTATCAAGATGACTGTCATCCTCTTTCACTCTAAAGAGGAAAGCTCATTCAACCAGTCCTCAGAAGTTATGTCCTCTAATCCAGGCAGCATCCTGGTAAACCACCTCTGCACTCTCTGTAAAGTCTCCACATCCTTCCTATAGTGAGGTGACCAGAACTGAGCACAATATCCTAAGTATGATCAAAGCTTAATAGTTCCAACATTACCTCAAACACCCGACTAATAAAAGTGAGTGCACCGTATGCCTTACTAATAAATGTATCAACTTGCACAATACCGTCGAAGGATCTATAGACTTGGACCCCAGGAATCCTCAGTTACTCCACAATATTAAGAATCCTGCTATTAACCTGTATTCCGCCTTCAGGTTTGGTCTACCAAAATGCATCACTTCACACATTTCCAAATTGAGCTCTAACTACCACTATTTTGTTCAACTAATCATCTTGTCTATATCTTGTTGTAACCTACAACAATCTTCTACACTATTCACACATCGCCAACCTTCATATCATCTGGAAACTTACTAACACATCCTTCCAATTCCTCATCCAAGTTATTTATAAAAATAACAATGAACAGGGGTCCCAGAACAGATCCATAATGCAACATTGACCTTCAGGCAACATTTGCTCCATTGACTATCACTTTTTGCCTTTTGTGGGCAAGCCATTTCCAAATCAACACAGTCAAATTTCCACGGATGCAAAGATCATTCTCAATTCCCCATGAGGTCTTACCTCATCAATCACTTTCCCCTTTTTTCGTTCCCAGGATTACCTGGGGTATATATCCTGTCTAGCCCCTGTGACTTTTCTATACAAATGGTTTTCAAAAGATCCAACACTACTTCTTATTTAAACTCAGCATACTCCAGTTCATTAGCCCTGTTCTACACTGACCTCATAAATTCAAAGTTACTGATGCAAAGAAATTATTAAAGGCATCCCCTAGATCCTTCACCTCCATGCCCATTTCTCCCTTTATCCCTGTGTGGTTCTACCTCACTCTGGTCATTCTCCTGTTTATCACATTTGTATAGAATGCCTTACTTTTTTTTCTCAATTCTACTCAGCAAGGCCTTCTCCTGTTCCCCGCATCTGTCTTAGGTCCCTTATTATGCTCCTTCCTGGCTAACTTATAATTCCCTGTAGCACTGTTTGATGTTTGCTTCTTAACCCTAAAGCAAGTTTCCTTCTTGCTCCATGGTTTCTTCACCCTACCATCCTTTCTGTATCTCAATGGGACAAACCGATCCAGAACCCCATGCAAGTGGTCCCTAAACAAACTCTGCATTCCTGCTGTGTAATTCCCTGAGAACATCAGTTCCCAATTTACACTTCCAAGTTCTTGCCTAATACCATTGTAATTAACTCTTCCTCAATCAAATATTTTCCCAAATCATCTTCTTCTCTCCTTAAGCATGGTGGCTATGCTAAAAGTCAGGGAGATATGGTCATTTTTTCTGAAATGCTTTCCTACTGAGAGGTCTGTCACCTGACTAGTAGATCCAGTATGGCTTGCTTCTCCTCTACTCACTCTGTCCTCATACTCCGTCAAGATTCCTTCATGCACACATCTAACTAATTCTGTTCCACCTAAACATTTAGCAATAAAGAGGTGTTGATTAATACGAGGGCGGTTAAGGTCAGTCATGACAATCGTGATGGTATTCACTTTTCAGGGCTTGAGAGATTATTTGCTAACCACAGCTTTCTAACACAGAAGCATGCCCTTTCCAAAAGGTCAGAGTTGTTTGTGACTAAGTTAAAATTCTAATCAATATTCTTTGTTCAGCTTCTTGCTGTAAGCAAGTAAATATAGGCCCATGATTAATCGATGTAAGACAATGGGGTTACGTTAATCGGCCTGCATCAAACTAGACAGCACTTGTTATGTTACTTACATGTGTTTGAGTTCAAAGAAGCTTGCAGACAGGATGCTTGTGTCACTTAGCACATTGAAACATGGTCACAAGTATAGTTGATCAATCAATAGTTGTACTCAGAGAGTCATCCGTCACAGCATTGATTTTGGGAGTCTGGGATCTCTGTTCCCTGAAGCTTTTAGACCATCTGTGTGAATTACTTTGTCCCATCAAAGGTACCTGAAAAACATTATGGCAGGTAATGTCAACTTATTGGTTAGATCTGAGGGTATGATTATGCTGAATGCTGAGCTATAATCTATAAACAGCAGCCTGACGTTGTCCAGGAGAGCCACGTCTGAGTGAAGAACCAGTGAGATTGCAGTCACTGGCTCAATTCAACCCAACGGACAGCATTCATTCCCCACGCATTGCTGATCCTTCCTCACAGTCTTTACATTGCATTTATCTTTACACCCACTGCTCCATCATTTGATTCCAAGCCTATTTTAAACAGTCCCCAACAGCTCTGGTAAACATGCCCACAAGGACATTGGTTCCTCTCAAGTTTAAGCATAATACATCCCTTCCCCAGAGGAGATCCCAATGATGCACAAAACCTTGAATATTGCACCAACTCTTCAATCCAGAGATTACCACACTTAAGATTCCGCTTTTAAACTTCCTTCCGAACTCCCAATTTTCACACTTCTGGACCTCATTCCTTTTCCTTTCTATGTCTTTGGTAGCAATGTGTTCATGACTTCTGGCTGTTCACCCTCCCTCTTAACAATCCTGTTACAGAACTGTTTTGAAAACACAGACTGGTACACGTTCAGGGAGGCAGCTACTTGCAACCATCACATTAACATGGATGAATGTGTCAGACCTGTGAATGGTGGCATAGAGAAGTGAACTGAGGTCATCACTGTTATTAAACATACCTATGTGAGGGAAAATCAGCAGCCATGGTTGACAACACACATCCGAGCACGGTTGAGAGATCAGGATACCGCCTTCGGATCGGGGAATAAGACAGTTCTGAGGTCAGCAAGAGCTGCACTTTCCCATGCCATCAGGAAAGCAAACCAGGACTATTCACAGAGAATATACAACCATTTGAATATAATACCAGAGACGTGTGGCAAGGCATTCAGATCGTAATGGACTATGTCCGCCCTACACATCAACAACATTAACACTTAATTTCTTGTTAGGCTTAGCACATTTTACGTTCAATTTCATACACTAAATGATGAGCTAGCAAAGAAGGCCCCCCCCCCCACCTTCTGGTGGTGTCTGAAAAGAGGATGCTGTCCAAGTTGCATGCCATCTTGGGCAATGACTCCCATCTACTCCATAATGTACTGGTTAGGCATAGGAGTACATTCAGCCAGAGACTCATTCCACTGAGATGTAACACTGAGCGTCATAGGAGGTCATTCCTACCTGTGGCCATCAAATTTTACAACTCCTCTCTCGGAGTGTCAGACACCCTGTGCCAATAGGCTGGCCTGGACTTATTTCTACTTGACATGATTAACTTATTATTTTATTATTTATGGTTTTATATTGCTATATTTCTTCACTATTCTTGGTTGGTGCGGCTGTAACGAAACCTAATTTCCCTCAGGATCAATAAAGTATGGCTGTCTGTCCACCGTGGAGCGGGCACGTAGTTTGTCTGCAGCTTATATGAGGAAGACGCTAACCAGGTAACTAGGGTCAACCCATGTAAATCTTGATTGGGTGCTGAGTGACTGTGCTGCTCAGTTAACTAAGGTTCTAGCATACATCTCTCTGGAGCAGCCCACTGCCCCCTCAGGCTTCAAGGGGGCCATCATCATCCTGGTGGTCAAGAGGCCGATAGTAACCTACCTCAATGACTGCCGTCCGGGGGTACTGACCTCAACAATAATCACAAACAAGAGAATATCTGCAGATGCTAGAAATCTAAGCAACACACACAACACGCTGGAGGAACTCAGCAGGCCAGGCAGCATCTATGGAAAAGTGCATAGTTGATATGTTGGGCCGAGACCCTTCATCAGGACAGGAGAAAAAAAAAGTGGAGTCAGAATTAGAAGTGTGCTGAGTGGCTAGTTATGGATTGCTTTGTTCCATCTTCCTGCTACTTTGGACCATTTCTAGTTTGCTTATTACTCAAGTCAATCTACTGATGATGCCATAGCCTCTGCACTCCACTCAGTTCTGTCCCGAGTGGAAAATGGTGCCTCATATGCCAATATGTTGTTTATTAACCTCAGCTTGGTGTTCAATACGATCATCCCTCAGACGCTGGTGGATAAACTGTCCTCGGTGGTTCTCCACACCTCTCTTTGTACCTAGTTCTTGACAGAAAGTCCACAGTCAGTTACATTGGCAGAAACATCTCTAGCTCTATCAGGCTGAGCACCAGCTCTCCCCAGGGTTTTGTGCTAAGCCTGCTGCTGATGCATGACTGCATTACTAGATACAGTTCAAACCGAGTAATCAAATTTGCTAATAACACATCAGTGAATGACCTCATCAGCAATGACAAGACATTATACAGAAAAGAGGTAGAGCGGCTGGTAGAAGGTGTGCGCAACAACTTGAGTCCCAATGCAGACAAGACCAAAGAGATCATTCTGGACGTTAGGAAGGTGCAGGGTGACCACTCCTCACTGCACATACGTGGCTTCCCTGTGGATAGATTTTGGAGCACCAATGTTCTTAGAATGCATACAATGGATGGTCTCTCTTGGTCCTTCAACACCACCTCTTTGATCATAAAAGCAGGGCAGGATCTCCACTTCCTGAGGAGACTGAGGTGAGTGAGGTTATACTGCCCCTCCTCCAGTTTAATTATTTTTTACAGAAACATGATCAAGAGTGTCCTTATTGGCTGCATTACCATCTGGTATAGGAATAATGAGGTTTCTGACCTCAAGTCCTTACAAAGGATAGCAAGGACTGTTGACAGGATCATCAGGGTCTCTGTTTCACACATTAGATATACTTATCAAGGGTGCTGCATACATAGGGCCTTAGCATTGTCTGTGGTCCCTCCCATCTGTCCAACAATCTCTTCAACTACTACCATCAGGCAGAAGGGTCCTGTAACATTAGAACATGGGCTGGGAGAATGCGAGACAACTTCTTTGTACTCCCTTCCACCATCCAGGTCTGATCACACACATTATAACTTGCATTATATATGCACTTGATTATCTGTTAATTTATTTGAGTTAATATTATTTTATGTGCAACACACACAAAATGCTGGAGGAACTCAGCAGGTCTGGCAGCATCTATGGATTACTTTATGTGATATGTGTGCAAGTTGCAGTATACGTACCGTGGTCAGGAAAAACGTTGTCTCGTTGGACGGTATACATGTGTACATTTGAAATGACAATAAATTTGAACTTGAAAGCTCAGACTGAAAGCTATGTCAATTTGCTCAGTAAATAGAGATGATGTAAGTAAGACCCAGAGCAACTTTTCCTGACAAAACAGGATGATACTCTCAGAAAAGTGAGTGAAAAATAATCACACAAAACATCTGTGCAACAAATCAATCCTGTACAGCAGTGGGGGGGGGGGGGGGGGGGGGGAACCTTGAGTGACAGCGTTATTACCCAATCAGATGCATTCTAGCTGGATACAGATTAGTTCTGAAGCATGGTTGGGCCACCGCTCGAAAATCTACATTACAGCTTTGGGAATCTTTACGATAGCCAATTCTGCAATCAGCATTCACAAGCAATGGAAGTAATTATGATTTAGTTGCAGAATACTGGGAGAATAGAAAAATGTATTTTACAAAAGCATATAAAATCTAATAGGAATAGTAAATGCAGCCAATTCATAAATAAGCACACTTATCAATTGCATAAAAGCACATTAACAATAACAAGAATAATAATATTTAATGGAATTTTATCTCCTGGTCCTTAAAATCTGGCACCGAGTCTCTGCTACAGAAAACATATTTTAAACCATGATTTAGGTTTTTTTTAATGCAATGAAGTATAATTTCATCCTATAAATGGTTTAATTAAAATAAAGGAGTCCACAATCCCATGTAAAACAAAAGCAAAATGCTGGAAATCCAAAAGGAAAGAATAAACATTGTAAAAATTCAGCAGTATTTTTTAGAAGCAGAAACTGAGTTAATGTTTTAGGCAAAGACATGAAGGGTCTGAGAAAGAGACTCTGAAGTGAAATATTAAATCTGCCTCTCCACATAAACTAAGTATTGCTGAGTATTTTCAGTTTTCTGTTTTGAAACTTAAACAAAATTTTTGGGGGTGTTCTATTGTTAGACACAGAGACAGCAACAGCTGTGATATTGACTGATAAGGCAGTGGGTCAAATGGCTGTAAAATTACTGTATTAATTGCCTTCATTGTCCATCAATGTCTTGCAGAGATACTGAGAATAGAATCAAGCAATACAAACAAAATGCTGGAGGAACTCAGCTGACCAGGTATCATCTATGCAAAAGAGCACAGTCGATGTTTTGGGTCACGTTCCTTCATCAGGACTGATCGATGAATATCGGTTAAGATGTAATCAATATCCTTCCTGCTATTTCCAAACTAAGGAACAAATGAAAAGCGAATTGTTTGACCATTTGTAGAGGTCCAGAAACTTCCATTAAAAAAAATACTCTGATAATCTGATTATCTGCTATTGGCAAAATTTCATGATTTGTTCGAGCTTCAGAACTAAGAATAGAGCCACTTTCACAACCACAAACATAACTGAGCAACAATCCACAACAGCTTAAATATATTGCTAAATGTAATGAATTATGCTATTATTTACGCATCTCAAAACTTGATTGCCAACTTTCATTATATTACAGGGCGCTTCAGAATTATTTTTAACACTGCACTTTTTTCTCAGATAATACAGGAGGGCTCCTTTGTGGACATGTGAGGTACTGTGTTAGAGAGCTAAAAAGATAGAAAGTTTCTGTTTCTGCCATCATTCATGCACAAGTCATGCATCATTACATACATGACATACAGTAACTCCCAACATGATCCCCTGTGTTAGCAGGAGTAAGAATCATAGAACATACTGTACCTGCCATCATAAATGTTAATCCAGTCCCAGTGACAGCATTGTAAGTGTCACTTACAGAATGCCAAGAGATGAATTCATCTGTCTTCAGGAATACCCAAGAAGATTGTGTCAGACAATTGTAAAAGACTCATATGGTAGAAATAAAGCCTTCTACAGATCATTAATCTTGCTACAAAATAAAATTCTTGACAATTATTGTGAAATTAAACTTCATCACAAAAAATTGAGTTACTACTTCATTTTCTTTTTTAATTTGTTTTTCCTTGCAGTTCTTAATTGTTTTCTAATTTACTCTAATATGAAACTACCTTCCTCGGAGATATCTGAATGAGTCCTTTCATCTAATTAATATCAGTAATCTTTGTGGAGTGTTTTAATAATTAAAAATTATTGTTAATGAAACAATATTCAATTCGGCCTTAACGACAGCGATATGTGAGGCTCAATAATTACATTAGTACCTCCCTAGTCTTCTACAAATGGGAATATTTAATTATTAACACAATTTGCTTTTATTACCTCATTGCAGTGTCAGACAATAAGTAAATAGTAACAAAGATTGGCCAGGTTTGTTAATTAAATTACCAGTTCCCTTGAAGGTATGTCATAGCCATGGAATACCTAATATTACTATCATCCAAAAAGAATGGGAAATGCAGAGCAGCACACACAAAATGCTTGAGGAGCTGAAAGAAATGCTGGAGGGCGGCATCGTAGCACAGTGGTTAGCACGGCGCTTTACACTACCAGAAACCCCGATTCAATTCCCTCCACTGTCTGTAAAGAGTTTGCATGATCGCATGGGTCTCCTCTATACTAGTTGGAAGGTTAATTGGTCATTGTAAATTGTGATTAGGCTAGGGTTGATGGGCAGCTGCATTTCAATATATAAATAAATAAACTTAACAAGTCAGGAATCATCTATGGAAATTAATAAATAGTCAACATTTCAGGCTGCAACCCTTCTTTGGGACCGGAAAGGAAGGGGGAAGATGTCAAAATAAAAAGCTGTGTTGAGGGAAGGAAGACCAGCAAGAAGGTGATACGCAATCTAGTTGAGTGGCAAAGGTAAAGGGTTGGAGAAGAAGCAATCTGATAGGAGAGGAATGTGCACCATGAGAGAAAAGATAGGAGGCAGGGCAGCAAGGGAAGGTGATAGGAAGGTAAAAAGAAAAGAGTGAGGAACAGAACAAAAGGGAAGAGAGAGGGAGTTTTTTTTAACCGCAAGGAAAAATCGATGTTCATCCCATCAGGTTGGAGGCTACCAGTCAGAATATGAGGTTTTGCTCGTCACCCTGAGAGTGTCCTCCTTGTGACAAGAGAGAAGGCCATGGACCAACATGTCAGAACACAATTCGGCAGAGGAAATAAAATGGTTGGCCACCAGGAAATTCTGCTTTTGAAGATGGAGTAGAGGTGCTCGACAAAGCAATCCCCCAATTTATGTTGGGTATCACCAGTACTGAGGAGGCTGCATCAGGAACCCCAGATACGAAAATGCAACAGATTGGCAGGGGAAATGTTACCTCACCTGGAAGGCCTGTTCGGGGTCCTGAATGGTGGTAAGGGAGGAACTAAACGGGCAAGTGTAGCATTTCTGTTGCTTGTAGGGATATGTGCCAGAAGGGAGATGTGTAGGGAGAGACAAATGGACAAGGAAATCACAGAGGGAATGAAGTCTGTGAAAAGTGACGAGAGAGGTAAAATCGAAAAGGCTGAATATAGGACTGATGGTGTTACATTCGAATGTGTGCACTACACAGAATAAGGTAGCTGAACTTGTAGCACAGTTACAGATTGGCATGTATGATGTTGTGGGCATCACTGAAGAATGGCGAGAGTAGATATTAGACTTTTGGAGAAAGATGCTGGAGAAATGGGGGGCAATTAAATGGCACATGAACTGAACAATTATTTTTCATCAGTCTTCACTGTGGAAGACACTTGTAGGATGGTGGAAATTCCTGGTGTCAGGGGGTATGAAGTGTTTGAAGCTGCCATTACTAGGGAGAAGATTCTTGGGAAACAGAAAGGTCCGAAGGTAGATAAGTCACCTGGAGCAGATGGTGTAAACCCTAAGCTTCTGAATGAGGCAACTGAAGAGATTGGGGAGGCATTAGTGATGATGTTTCAAGAATCACCAGATTCTGAAATGGTTCTGGAAGACAGGAAAATCACAAATGTCACTTCACTGTTCAAAAAGGGTGAGATGCAGAAGAAAGGAAACTATAGGCCAGTTAGTCTGACCTCAGTGGCTGGGAAGATGTGGGAGTCAATTGTTAAGAATGTGGTTTTGGGCTACTTGGAGGCACATGGTAAAATAGGCTGTAGTCAGCATGGTTTCCTCAGGGGAAAATCCTGTCTGACAAATCTGTTGGAATTCTTTTAAGAATTAACAAGCAGGATAGACAAAGGAGAATTGATTGATGTTGTACTTGGATTTTCAGAAGGCCTTTGACAAGGTGCTACCCACGAGGCTGCTTAACACTTTAAGAGCCCATGTTATTACACGAAAGATAATAGAATGGATAGAAAATTGGCAGATTGGCCGGAGGCAGAGTTGAAATAAAGAAGCCCATATCTGTTTGACTGCAGGCAAGTAGTGGTGTTCCACAGGGGTCAGTGTTTGGACTGCTTCTTTTCATGTATTATATCAATGATTTGGATGACAGAACTGATGATTTTGTGGCCAAGTTTGCAGATGATACAAAGATAGGTGGAAGGGCAAGTAGTACTTTGGAAGTAGAGAGGCTACAGAATCACTTAGACAGATTAGGAGAATGCGAAAAAAGTAGTGGAATGAATACAGTGTCGGGAAGTGTGTGATCATGCACTTTCGTAGAAGAAATGAAATGGAAGACTATTTTCTAAATGGAGATAAATTTCAAAAATCTGAGGCACAAAGGGACTTGAGAGAACTTGTGCAGGATTCCCTAAAGATTAATTTGCAAGTTGAGTCAGTGGTAAAGAAGGTATCTACGATGTTAGCATTCATTTCAAGAGGACCAAAATATAAAAGCGAGGATGTAATGTTGAGACTTTATAAAGCACTGGTGAGGTTTCCCTTGAGTATTGTGAGTAGTTTTGGAATGAATGTGCTGTCACAGGAGAGAGTTCAAATGAGATTTACAAAACTGATTCCAATATTGAATGGTTTGTCATATAAAGAGTGTATGATGGCTTTGAGCCTGTATCCACTGGAATTCAGAAGAGTGAGGGGTGACCTCATTGATACCTATCGAATGTTGATAGGGCTCTTCAGAGTGAATGCAGAGAGGACAGCTACCCTGTAAAGACACCACCCAAAAAAAGGCAATGGCAAACCACTTCTGTAGAAAAATCTGCCAAGAACAATCATGGTCATGGAAAGACCATGATTGAATACATCATATGACACAGCACACAATGAATGAACAAACTAAGGTTTGAGGAGGAGGAGGAGTGGAGGGGGTTGAACTTGAGCTGGTTGATGTCCTGTCAGCAATTAGAGATGAAATAATCCAGTGCAGGCAGACAACCAGAGTGGGATGTCCAAGAAGAGGAGCAGGGTTGGAGATGGTAGAAGGAGTCATCAGTGTTTGCTGGGGAAATCATGCCAAAGAAGTGGGCTCTGAGACAGATGCAATGGAAGAAGAGCTCAGCCACGTGGCAGCTACACAGCTCACTGAGGAATGGGTGAAAGGGGACAAAGATAAGCCCCTTGGTAAGGACAGAACATTCCACCTCAGTGAGGGGAAGGTTGGAAGGAATGGTGAAGACATGGCAGGGATTTGTAAAGGGATCAGAAGAGGTGGGAGAGTTGCTGATGTCAGAGGAAGGGGGAGGGTTGATTCACTCAGGAAAGGGAGGGTGGGAGGAAGCTTGAAGCTCTGAGGATCCAAGAGGTATTGGAGGAGCCTGAGGGACTTGGGTTGGAGAGTGGTGATGAGAGAAGGGTAGGCCGGGGATCCAGTGGAAGCAAGGAAGCTCTTTCTGATTTATTTATTGAGATAAGGCACGGAATAAGCCCTTCTGGTCTTTCAAGCCACTCTGACCAGCAATCCCCCAATTTAATCCTAGCCTAAACACAGGACAATTTACAGTGACTGATTAAAAGACCAACTGCTACGTCTTGAGACTGTGGAGGAAACTGGAGTGCTCGGTGGAAGTCTATGTTGAGCACCTCAAGGAAACCTATCTGTGGGAATGTCTCCAGTACATACACCATAACATCTGGAAATATATTGCAATTTCTTCTTCACTGATAGCCAAAACCATAGAATTCTATGCCTCAATATACCAGAAGGTCTGGATCAACTCACGAAGCCAGGGCAGAAACAAGTTGGCCCTTCGCTGAGCATATCCATGCTGAATAAAATGTCCAGCTACACTCTTCCCATTTGCCTGTGATTAGCCATATCCCTCTGAACCTTTCCATGTGCCTGGCCAAATACTTTTTAAAGGGTGTTATTGTATCTGTCTCAACCACTTCCTCTCATTCTATATAGGCACCACCCTCTGTGCGAAGAAGTTATCCCTCAGATCCCTTTTAAATCTTCCTCCTCTCATCGTAGACTTACATCCTCTGGTTTCTCATTTCCCATGAACTGGGAAAAAAGACTGTTCATTTACCTGATCCAGATCCCCCATGCATTTTTATAAAGTCTTTCCTCAGTCTCCTCTGCTCCATGGAATCAAGTCCTAGCCTGCCTAACATTGACCCTACGGCTCAAGGCCTCGAATCCCGGCAACATTCTTGTAAGTCTTCTTTGCACTCTTTCCAGCAGCTCAAGAAAATGGCCAACAGCTTCTCAAGAGCAATTTTGGGGGTAAATTTTGGCCACATCTTACAAATGAATAATTTAAATATTCTGGAAGATATAACAACTCACAGAACATAAATATAGTCCCTTCAGAGCTATGGTAATCTCCCCCGAATATTGAACTGCATAGTTTTCTGCAGTGGATTTGTCATATACTATGTGTCTGTCAAGGTAAACCATTATTGCCAGCAGAAGTTTAATAGAATTAACACGGCACCCCATTTATTAACTCATACACCGAAGTTATCTCTTGATTTTAGTTGGGTTTTGCAGTATTAAGGAGATGGGAAGGAAATGATTTGATTGAGTACCAGGATCAGCTATCAGCAAGGCATTAAGTGAAATCCAGAGGAACAAATGACCCTCTTGTGCAGAGAGTTAATAAAGAAAGTTCAGCTAATGTGCCAATTTCTCTCTGTGATCTGGAAACTAGTGACATTAATGGTTTTCGCAGTTCAATTCTGCACAACCTGTCACGATTAATTCAACATTTCAACCGAAAATTCAAATGATTCATGTTAGCCTAATTGCCTACTATTTATTATGAAGACAGCATGCTGCTAGTGATTCAACCATTATGGCTTGATAGTCATCTCAAATCTGCAGTCCGCATATATTATGTATCCATTATCCCATTCACCTCAGTGCGTCGCATGATAGAACAGAATACATGTCCTTTATCCCAAAGAATCCATCTTTACTACATCACAAGAGATTTTTTCTACAATCACCGTGCCATCTCTTCAATCCTCACACTTCTTCTCTTGTCATTTAACAAAAGAAAAAATATCAGTAAGATTGAAAGAGTACAGAGAAAATTTACAAGGAGGTTATAGGGAAAGGTTAAATAGGCTAGTATTTTATTCCCAGAGCATAGGAGAATGAGGAGAGATTTGATAGCGGTATATGAAGTTATGAGGAGTACAGATGAGGTAAATGCAAACAGGCTTTTTCCACTAAGGTTGATGAGACTAGAACTAGAGGTCATAGGTTAAGGGTGAAAGGTGAAATATTTAAGAAGCTGGGGGAGTAATCTTTTTCATTCAATGGATATTGGGAGTGTGGGACAAGCTGCTAGTGAATGTAATGGATGTGAGTTCAATTACAACACTTAGAGAAGTTTAGATAAACACGTAGAAGGGAGGTAGGCAGAAGAAAGGAAATTATAGGCCAGTTAGCCTGACGTTAGTAGTTGGGAGTATGTTGGGGGGATTTGTTAAGGTAGTGGCTTCGGGGTACTTGGAGGTACATGACAAAATAGACCAAAGTCAGTATGGTTTCCTTAAGGAAAAATCCTGATTGACTAATCTGTTGGAATTCTTAGAAGAAATAACAAGCAAAGTAAGTTCAAAGTAAATTTTACTATCAAAGTACATACACAGTGGTGCTAGAAAGTTTGTGAACTCTGTAGAATTTTCTTTATTTTAAAATCTCAATTTTAAAATGAGATCAGATCTTCATGCAAGTCTTAAAACTAGATAAAGAGAACTCAATTTAAAAAAACCAATATAAACATTATACTTGTCCATTCATTTATTGAGAAAAATTATCCAATTTATTTGTTGGAACCTCTGGGGTAATGCCTTCTACAAAAGCAATTTTGAGTCAGGTATTCCAATCAATGAGATTGGAGGTGTGAGTTGTAGAAGTGCACTGCCCTATACAAAAGACAGACAAAGTCAGGTTACTGATAGAGCCTGCTCTTCTCAAGAAAGATCTGTTTATGTGCATAATGCCTCAATCAAAACAAATTTCAGAGGACTATAGAAGATTAATTGTAGAGATGCATCAAGCTGTAAAAGACTACAAAAGGGTTTCTAAAGACCTGGGTGTTCATCAGTCCACAGTAAGAGAATTTATCTCTAAACGGAGGAAACTCAGTACTGTTGCTGCTCTCTCTAGGAATGAACATCCTGTAAAGATCACACCAAGAGCACAAAGTGCAATGCCGAAGAAGGTGAAAAAGAACCCAAGGGTAACAGCAAAAGACCTACAGAAATCTCCAGGACTTGCTATAGTCTATGTTGAGTAAGAAGTTGTTGTTATGACACCACTCAGCCAGGTTTTCTATCTCCCATCTGTATGCTGATTCATCACCACTTTTGATTCAGTCTATGATAGTGGTGTCATCAGCAAACATGTATATGGTATTCGAGCTGTGATTAGCCACACAGTAATAAGAGTAAAGTGAGTAGATCAGGAGTCTAAGCACAGGGCTTTGTGGAGATTGTGGAGGAGACGTTGTTGGCAATTTGAACTGACTAGGCTCTGCAAATGAGGAAATCCAGGATCCAATTGCTCAAGGTGTTATTGTGGCCAAGATCTTGGAGTTATTGATTAGATTTGAGGTAATAATGATATTGAATGCTGAACTGTAGTCAATAAAGAGCATCCTGATACATGCACCTTTGCTGTCCAGTTGGTCCAGGGTTGAATGAAGAGCCAATGAGATTGCATCTGCCATCTCAATAGCTCTTGCAGGATAGGCAAGGGAGAAACAATGGATGTTCTGCACTTAGATTTTCAGAAGGCCTTTGTCAAGTTGACACACCTGAGGCTGCTTAGCAAGATAAGAGCCCAGGGTATTACAGGAAGGAGAGAGCATTGTAGAGCATTGGCTGATTGGTAGGAGGCAAAGGCGGGGTATAAAGTGGTCCTTTTTTGGATTGGCTGCTGGTGACTGGTGGTATTCCACATGGGTCTGTGTTGGGACTGCATCATTTTATTTTGTATGTCAATGATTTGATGATGAAATTTAAGGTTTTGTGGCCAAGTATGCAGATGATACAAAGGTAGCTGGGGTGGGGAGCAGGTAGTGTTGAAGAAGCAGGGAGGCTGCAGAAGGACTTAGACAGATTAGGAGAATGGGTAAAGAAATGGCAGATGGAATACAGTGTCAGGAAGTGTGTGGGCATGCACTTTGGTAGAAGGAATAAAAGCATAGAATATTTTCTAAATGGGGAGAGAATTCAAAACAAGTGCACAGGGATTTTGGAGGCCTCATGCAAGATACCCTAAAGGTTAATTTGCAGGTTAAGTCGGTGGTGAGGAAGGCGAATGCAATGTTAGCATTCATTTTAAGAGGACTAGAATGTAAAAGCAAGGATATAATGCTGAAGCTGTATTAGGCACTGGTGAAGCCTCAGTTGGAGTATTCTGAGCAGTTTTGGTCCTCTTATTTAAGAAAGTATGTGCTGACATTGGAGAGACTCAAAGGAGGTTCACAAGAGTGATTCTGGGAATGAAAGGGTTATCATATGAACAGCAATTGAAGGCTCTGGGTCTGTACTTATTGGAATTCAGAAGAATGTTGGGGTATCTCATTGAAACCTGTAAAATGCTGAAAGGCCCAGATAGAGTAGATGTGGCGAGGGTGTTTCCCATAGTGTGGGAGACTAGGACCAGAGGGCACAGCAAATAGAAGGATGTTTTTCAGAACAGAGATGCAGAGTAAGAGGGTGCTAAATTTGAATTAATTGCTGCAGGCCACTGTACAGTTCAGGTCACTGGGTGCATTTAAGGCAGAGATTGATAGGTTCTTGATTAGTCAGGGTGTCAAAGGTTCTGGGGAGAAGGCAGGAGAATGGGGTTAAGAGGGAAATGGATCAGCCTAGATGAAATGGCAAACCAGAATTGATGGGCCAAATGGCCTAACTCTGCTCCTATGTCTTATGGTTTTACGGTCCCATGGTCTTATGATCAGAGTGGCCTACCTGAGCTCCTGTTCCCTGGTATTAAACTTTCAATTCCTTCTGCACTCTTCAGTCGTATCACAGAAATCAGGGTATGTGCACAGGCAGTTTTTTTTTTATCAATTGCATGCTAACTTCTAAATAAACTATATGAATTTAATATCCATCTTTAAACTGAACCAATTAAGGTACCCAACAGTGAACAGAGTTTGTCTTTGTGCCTAACTAATTATCATTGTTTGGCTACAGAGAGAATTTGTTTTAATTATTCTAATACTGGCAACTGGCAACAAAAGAAAATCTAAATTTGCTGAAATGCATTTACTGTGTGATTGAGGATTTATGATCTGAATTATTTAGTTTTAGGTTGAAGTGGTGTTTTAGGGATGTTAATTTGTTTTGTTGAGAAGCAACACCTGCTTTTGACAGTGAACTCAATTTACATTAACAGCAGAAATGCAAAAGGTCTCCTAAAATCTCCAATCATTGAGCATCTTATTGTGATTTATAGGACATCTTTTTACTGACCAAAATCTGCTGGTAGACTAATAGAATGGCCTGCATTTTTATGAGGAAAATGTGCTTCTTCATCTTTAGTGTGGTGCTGGTTCAGTGATGGAGAGGAATGGCTGTAAGGGAGACGGGTAGGTTTCAGGTTACTTCCAATGTTTTGCATTAACCATGACAGCAGAGAACACACAAAAACATTCATTCAGATTATTAGGTTTGATAGCCAGGCCACATGGGTCTGTGTGTTAGCTAGTTATCAAAGCGTCTCCACGTGGAAGACAAGTCAACAATCTGATAGCACAGCCTGCAGAGTAGCAGCATCACACCACGGGAGGTCTAGTTTCAACCCGAGCTTTGGGTGTTCTATGTGTTGAGTTTGCTCATTCTCACTATGACCATGTCAGTTTATTGCAGTACTCCAGTTTCTTTCCACATCCCAAAGACATACATCATGCCTGGTAGTTGGCCCTAGTTTGTGATTAGTGCATAATGGTCACTTGATGTTCAATGTGTCCTAAGCGGTCTGAAGGGCCTTTCCTCATGTATGTCTCTATGACTGTATGCAAGCCCATATATCTGATAGGATTCATTCCCAGTGAACCCAGAGCCACGTAGATCCTGACGAACTATGTTGGTGCAAGTTTTCTTCAGCAACTTCTCAGAATGTGCAGATGAAAGAGTGACTTCACTGAAGGGTGGAAACCATTTGAAAGGAACAGGTCTCATTAGGAGTACTTTATTTGAGCCAATAAAAAGAAGGGAGATGTAAGTGGAGTGCCCATTGTGGCAGTGCCCATTATGGCAGTGCCCATTGTGGGAGTGCCCATTGTGGGAGTGCCCATTGTTGGAGTGTCCATTGTGGGAGTGTCCATTGTGGGAGTGTCCATTGTGGCAGTGCCCATTGTTGGAGTGCCCATTGTTGGAGTGTCCATTGTGGGAGTGTCCATTGTGGGAGTGTCCATTGTGGCAGTGCCCATTGTGGGAGTGCCCATTGTTGGAGTGTCCATTGTGGGAGTGCCCATTGTTGGAGTGTCCATTGTGGCAGTGCCCATTGTGGGAGTGCCCATTGTGGGAGTACCCATTGTTGGAGTGCCCATTGTGGGAGTGCCCATTGTTGGAGAGCCCATTGTGGGAGTGCCCATTGTGGGAGTGCCCATTGTTGGAGAGCCCATTGTTGGAGTGTCCATTGTGGGAGTGCCCATTGTGGGAGTGCCCATTGTTGGAGTGCCCATTTTGGGAGTATCCATTGTGGGAGTACCCATTGTTGGAGTGCCCATTGTTGGAGTGCCCATTTTGGGAGTACCCATTGTGGGAGTGCCCATTGTTGGAGTGCCCATTGTGGGAGTGCCCATTGTTGGAGTGGGCCAGTGCTAGGCTGGTCAGGCTTTGGCACAACAGGCATCGGCGAGAAAATGCAGAGGCTAAGGGGGCTGAGTCATTTGTTATCATTTGTCTTGATTGAGGAACTTGGACTTGAGAAGTTGAAAAGTATAACAAACTCAATGAGAAGAGGCTGAGTAAATGACGTAAGAGAGTGCAAAACTCAAAGGCTTCGGAGAGAAGGCACGGATAAGAACAGGTAAGCTTTCTTATTGTCTGTAAATCCTTAGTCATTTCAGTGTAATCAGGATGGCTAAGGTGGTGGAATACTCCTCTTGTGTGATATGAGACTTTCGGATACCTAACAGTCTCTCTGATGCCTACATCTACAAGAAGTGCACCCATCTTCAGCTCCTAACTGACAGGATCAAGGAACTGGAACTGCAGCTGGTTGTACTCAGGACCAACCGGGAGGCTGAAAACCTCACAGATGAAACTTTTACCTAGGTGGGACACACCTAGCGTGCAGGCTTCAGATAGTAGATGGGAGACTACCAGAAGAAGTAAAGGGAGTGCAGGGTTTCTCTGTGGCCGCTCCCCTCAGCAACAAGTGTAGCCCTTTGGATGCTGCTGTGAGAGATGATCTACCAGGCCACAGCAACAGTAGCCAGACCAGTGGCACTGTGGTCGGCTCTGAGGCTCAGCAAAGAAGGATAAAGTCAGGCAGAGAGATAGTGGTTGGACAGGGGTTTCTGTAACTGAGAAAGAGATGCCAGGATGGTGTGTTGCCTCCCGGGTGCTAGCATCCAGGATGTCTCAGAGAGACTGCAGAATATTTTCAAGGGGAGATTGAGCAGCCAGAAGTCATGGTACACATTGCACCCAATGACATAGATAGAAAGTGGGAAGAGGTCCAGTCCAGTGAGTATAGGAAGTTAGGAAAGAGGGTGAAGAGCAGGACCTCTAAGGTAGGATTACTCCCGGTGCTACACGCTAGAGGGGGTAGGAATGGGATGAGAGTACAGGGTGAGTGGCTGAGGAACTGGTGCAGGGGGCAGCATTTCAGGTTCTTCGATCATTGGAACCTCTTCTGGGGAAGGGGCAGCCTGTACAAAAGGGACGTCTTGCTCCTAAGCTGGAGGAGAACCAATATCCCGGCAGGAAGGTTCACTAATGCTACTCGGGCAGCTTTAAGCTGGTTTGGCAGGGAGATGGGAACCACAGCACTAGGTCAGAAAGCAGAGGTAGGTAGTTGTCAGGGCCAGTAAAACAGGCAGGAGCAAAGTAGTAGATGCAACAGGATGGATAGATTAAAGTGTGTTTATTTTAATGTTAGGAGTATTATGGTTAAAGGTGATAAACAGTACATGGAGTAATGATGTTGTGACCATTACAGAGGGGGACAGGAATGGGTGCTTAATATTCAAAGGTTTTGATATTTAAAAAGATAGAGAGGGAGGTAAAAGGGGGTGGGGGTAGTGGCAGAGTGGGATTGTTGAAATACTAGTTAGGAGAAACATCACAGCACTCAGGAAAGCTCATCCACTGAGTCTATATGGGTAGAAGTCAAAAATAGGAAGGATGCAATCATTCTGATAGGATTGTACTACAGAACCCCCCCACCCCCCCGAGAGTCACTGGGACACTGAGGAGCAGCTATGCAGCCAGATGTGGTGTAAAAGCAATAGAGTTATCGACTAAGGGACTTCAACTTCCCTAATATAAACTGGGACCTTCTTAGCGCAAGAGGCTTAAATGGAGCAGTATTTGTTAGGTGCACCTAGGAAGAATTTGTAAATCAATATGTGGTTAGTCCAACTAGAGAAGGGGCTGTAGTGGATCTGGTGGTGGATAATGAGCCTGGCCAGGTGACCGACCTTTCAGTAGGTGAACAGTTAGGAAACACCGACCACAACTCCTTAAGTTTTACGATATATAAAATTGCACTGTCCATCAGTGCAATTGCACCAGGCATTTCCACATGCTGGTTACAACACACGGAACAAATTCACAAACTCAAGCGATTCTGCAGATGCTGGAGGATGTTCTCGTTATGTGTTTCTGACTTCTAGTCATTCCTTTTTTTTTTGGGGTGCTATTTTGTGCTATTTTAATCGGGGCAGCATGCAGATAATGGCCAGAGTGAAACTGAATATGGACACTTTTCAATTTTGTGTTCTAATTCAGTGTCGCTCAGTTTTTTGTTGCTGCTTGCACAATTTATTTTTTCTGCATGTGTATGTGGGGCGGGGGATTGATGTTTTTGTTTGAACAGGTTCCATGGCTTTCTTTGTTTCATAACTGTTTGTGGGAAGATGAATCTCAGGGTTTTATACTGCATATGTAACACTCGTTTTGCCTAGTGGCATGATCTCGGGGGTAATAACCCCCTGCCCGGCCAAACTTTAGAACTTTCGTTTGGGCGGATGCTGTATGATGTGTCCCCTGTTTCAAATCAGTACCCCAAAATAGCAAGCAGTGTACAATATGCGGTTAAACAATTAAGATTTTATAATTCTTACATTGACTACGGGGTTAGTAGAGAAACAAAATATAAAATAAAAGGTGCCAATAATCTTGTTAAACAGTCCATGCACAATTCGTTGGGGCTCAGGCTTTATGCTTTGCTGATCCTCCTTCGATCGCCGTCGACCTCCGGACTCCTGCCAGGAGCCCAGAGGGTCGGGCAGCCCACCCACTCGCTCGAGTCGTGTCTCCTCTCTTCATTCCCCTCGCGCCTCCTGGCAAAACCAACAGCTTTCAGACACACAAGAAAGAATAACATCTCTCCTATTGGATAAAGTCCCATTATCACTAGTCATAACCCAAACTTGCAGTGGCAGAGAAGCCATTACAGTAGCTAGAGCAGCTAACAGTATGGAGAAGCCATTACACATACATACCGTAGATTCCGGATTTTAAGCCGCTACTTTTTTCCCACATTTTGAACAGCTTTGAACTCTGCGGCCTTTAATACGAAGCGGCTAATGCATTTTTTTTTTTTCATGCCGCCTCGTAAACATTTTGCCTCGTAACAGTAGACCAATAAAATTGATGAGTAGTTCACAGAGGTCCAATGAAATTGTACGATAAATCAAGCGCACTTTCACAATTAAATTATTGTAAATCAGTCATTTGTACTCACCCTCATCAACATGGAAAACACTCGAAGAAAAGCATTGTGCTGCCTTTATGGCAGTTATTTAGTTTATAATATTTTCGCTTAGTAATTCATTTTCTAGTTAAAGTTAGAAGAGTTTTAACTATATTTGTTTTCTGTACTACATCGCGGGATGCTATGACGTCACACCCGGTTTCGCCGCGTCTTGTGGGAAAAATACCTGTTTGCGATAAACGGGAAGGAGGGGGTCGAGCGGCGGAGCGAAAACGCTGCTTTTAAGTTAAAGGCGATCAATAACTTTTCCTGGTAGGCTGCAGTATATATATTTTTTACCAGTCGTTAGGAGATATTGGAATGTTGTTCAGTAAAGAAGTATACGCAACGTATATTTAAAAGTAGCCGCGTTACGGGCACGGTTCGAAAAAAAGCATTTGCAATATGTATTTGTTTTTGTTACCATATGGATTTAATTAAAAGTTAAAAAATCCTCACGTGTAATATCTTTCTGTGTAAATATCTCATATTACAACGTGGGACACCTGCGGCCGAAAATCCGGTGCGGCCTAAAATCCGGTGCGGCCTAAAATCCAGTGCGGCCTTTACAAGTAAAAAATTGATTTTATATCTAAAATTAGAGCCAGCGGCTTTTAATCAGGTGCGCTCTGTAGTCCGGAATCTACGGTACTTTGATAATAAATGTACTTTGAATCTTTGAACTCTACAGGTCAGGCGACATCTATGGAGAGGAATAAGCAGTTGACATTCTGGGCCAAATCCCTCATCAGGAATGGAGAGCAAGGGGGCTGAAGTCAGAATAAGAAGGTGCAGGGGAGGGGCATTCATTCACACCAGTATCGCAATGCCAGGTCACATGTGCCACTGGCTCATATATGGATGCTTAATCTGTACCCTTTGTGGCTTTGTGATTCCAGATTCTTCTTAAAGGTTGTGAGAGTATCCACCTCCACTACCATCTCAGATTGCAATGACCCTCTGCATGAAAAACTCTTCCTCAGATTTCCTCTAAACATTTCACTCCTTTCCCTATATCTATGTCGTTGGGAATGTCTGACTAGGAAAAATTTTCTTACTTAATCTACAATATGCCTCCTGGTAATTATATATGCTTCTATAGGATCTCCCCTTAGCTTCCCCATCTCCAACGAAAACAAACCTAGCTTATTCCATTTGCAGACACGAGGAAATCTGCAGATGCTGGAAATTCAAACAACATCACACACAAAATGCTGGTGGAACACAGCAGGCTAGGCAGCATCTATAGGGAGAAGCGCTGTCGACGTTTCGGGCCGAGACCCTTCGTCAGGACTAACCGAAAGGAAAGATAGTAAGAGATTTGAAAGTAGAGGGGGGAGGGGGAAATGCGAAATGATAGGAGTAGACCAGAGGGGGTGGGATGAAGCTAAGAACCTTTCCCTTCTCCAGCTCTGTATCACTTTCGCCAATCACCTTTCCAGCTCTTAGCTTCATCCCACCCCCTCCGGTCTACTCCTATCATTTTGCATTTCCCCCTCCCCCCTCTACTTTCAAATCTCTTACTATCTTTCCTTTCGGTTAGTCCTGACGAAGGGTCTCGGCCCGAAACGTCGACAGTGCTTCTCACTATAGATGCTGCCTGGCCTGCTGTGTTCCACCAGCATTTTGTGTGTGTTATTCCATTTGCCCTCAGAACTGAAATTCTTTATAGAAAAGAATTTACAGCACTCTTAAGAAGTCATCAGATGACTTTTCCCAACATTCTTTATGCTATCTGTGTGTACGCACCCACACATCTTCCGATCCGCCAGAAAGTGATCCCACAGCCCATCTGGTGATGTGAATTAGCAGCCTCTGTTTTAAAATGTCATCTACTACACTCTGAATATTTTTTTGTCAGGAGCCCTAGAGAAACTGTAATATCCAATGTAGTATATTAATATCCTGTGTAATATAAGGTGAATGGTGACTGCCCTTTAATTAGCTTTCAAGCATTTCCCTTATGAATGCAGACAACTCGTTTCTCTCCGCCATGGAACTGTGCAGTTCATATCCTTCCAGTCTGCTAATACATGAAATTTTCCTCAAGACTGTACACACGCCTCCTTGCTCAAGCATGTTGCCTGACAAATTTTATCTACAGAACTCCCAGCCCACTTTCCCTTCCCACCAGCACCAGTCCTTACACAACAGTTACAGTGTCTTAGCATAAACCACTGTAAGCCGCAGTAGCTGTATTTTATTTTAAAAATAGAGACCCGTTCATCTGATGTTTCAGGTAACCTCTTGCTATTTCCAACAAATGCTGAGAGCTTCCAATTAGCATGGAACATTTTCATTCCCTGAGGTGTACGTCGATTCCTGGATCATTTCCCATCAGTGAAGGGGTCTGGTGCGTAGGCAAGTGTGCCAGACACTTTGTACCTCATAATATCACACTAACAATAACGAGGTGAGTGCCGTTGTTTGAGTGAAGTATGTTACCCAGGAGGCAAGCTGAAAATATAATTTGTGACACACAATTAAATTCACAGGAAATTTTAATTTCAGTAAACGACCATTAGGACCAATGAAGCCATCTGTTTTCCAATGATCTTAGCCATGTGTACTGATCTGCTCACCATATCACTCAAACCCTTCTCTCTCGAGACCCATCAACAATCTCTAATTGCCTCCTGAACCCGTTAATATCATTTTGTTTGATGTTACCAACTAGATGAAGAACAACAATACTAAAGCATATTGCTGATTGAAACTGAAATAGAGGTAAGAAGCCACCAGAATAGCAGGAACAACTTCACCCGCCAGCACAATTTTACCCAACTGCCTTGTCAATTTCCACTAACTTTTGCTTCAGGATAGGATGCAGCAAGAGTTGGATCTCTGCCTGATACCCTGGGACTTGATCAGCAGCAGTTCTGAACTGGCTACAAAGTTGTACGTGATGGGATCAAAGTTATTGAGCATGAGAGTGGTGGATTCACTGAAGAATGGTTCATGATACATCAGACAATAATAGAGTCAAACTGGAGCACTTCACAGAACTGTAAAGGTCATGTGGAGAGAGTCATTGCAATTTCTTAATCTAATACATTACACTGAATTGTAATGTTGAGTTAATGACATTCTTGTCACCTCGAGGGACTGTTTATCATATCAAAGCTATTCTAAATTGAACTAGATTAAGGTCACAGAGAGGCCACACTGTTGATTGATTCCACACTTCTTTCACTGAATATTCTTTAATCAACAGACTGGAAACGATTAACCTGGACTCTTTTTTTCACTCATGTTTCTGCCTGTATAAATATAGTTAAATCCATTTCCTCTGCATACAGATGACAAATTGTTCGTGTAAACCATGTACCTAGGGACTTAGTGCAATCTGGTCACTTTAATAAGATACATTAGAACTATGCAGGCCAATCTTGACAGTGATGACAAATGCAATAAAGCCAAGGATGAAACCGAAGTCTTAAAGAATGGAACTCATTCGAGATCCACCTGGCAGTGGTTGCATGTGAGAAGTTGCTGATAGAGAGTACAGGAAGTGGTAACTGGGCCATAAGAGGTGTGGGAGGCTTCACATGGCCCATACTTGGTGGCAATGGGAATGAAGAGCACCTGATAAACACAGATTTGGAGCAGTTATTGGCAGGTAAATCAATATTCACCAAGAGGGAGTCATTCAAGAATCAAATTGTAAGAGTTCATGGCCAACATGATCCTGTAAGTGTGAAGGGTAAATCCAGAGAACTCTGATTGGCAGGATATGTTGAGGCTCCTTTTGGTCCATAGTGGGCCCTACTCTTACTAAGAAAAGAGAAAAAGATAGCAATAAAGACTTGAAAACAAGAGAACCCTCAGGACAATGGAGAGTGTAGGAAAGCAATTAAAAAGAAGAGCCACAAAATAGCTTTTTTCAAATAAGCAAGGAAAATCCAATACACTTTTAAAGTATATCCCAACAAGAGGAGGACAAGAGAATGTCTAGGCCTATTAGGGACCAAAAGGGAAACCTGTGCAAGCAGCAAGAGGATGGAGTTGAGGCCGAAAATATATGTTTTCATCTGTATTTACTAATCAGAAAGACATTGTTGTCAGAGATTCAAAATTCAGAATTAGAATCATGTTTATTATCATCGATATATATTGTGAAGTTTGTTGTTGTGTGGCAGCAGTACAGAACAAGTCATAGAAGTCATGAAATGTCTTGGCCCACAAAGACAACTGTTTATTCTTCTACATAGAAGCTGCCTGACTTCTTAAGTTCCTCCAGTATTTTGTGTGCTGCTCTGTATTACCAGAGTCTGCAGAATCTCTTGTGTTCAGAAAAATTATCGTAATTTACAAAGCCTATAGTATAAGATAGGAAGTGCCCATGTTCTGGATGGTGAGGCTCTTTAATGAGGTATGCAGCCTTCTTGAAGCACCTCCTCTTGAAGATGTCCTTGATGCTGGAAGGGTTGTTCCCGTGATGGAGATGGCTGAGTCTCTGCAGTCTTTTGCAATTCCGTGTATCGGAAGCTCCATACCAGGTAGTGATGCAATCTGTCAGAATGCCCTCCACAGTACATCAATCAAAACTTACAAGAGTTTTTGATGACATACCAAATTTCCCGAAACTCTTAATGAAGTCGAGCGGTTGGCATACCTTTGTCATGATTGCATTAATGTATTGGATGCGGGATGAATCCTCTGAGATGTTGACAACTTGGAACATGACGTTACTTACCACTTCCACCACCAACACCACTCAATCAGACTCCAGTTTGCTTCCTGATTACCATCTGGGATTCTACCAACAGCAGTGTTGTTATTAGTGAATTTATAGATGTTGTTTGGGCTGAGCCTAGCCATAGAGTCATGAGAGTAGAGCAATGAGCAATACATTCATCCTTGACATGCCTTTATGTTGATCACTAGCAAGGGGGAGATTTTATTACAGACTGTGGTGTCCTGATATGGAGGCCGGGAATCCAGTTGCATCGGGAGGCGCAGAGGCCCAGTTTTTAAGCATGTTGATTAGTATTGAGGGGGATGGTGATGCTGAATGCCAAGCTATATTGGATAAGCAGCTGTTTTCTAGGTGCTTCAAAGCAGAGTGAAAGGTCTATGAGATTGTACCTGCTGTGGCCCTCTTGTAGCAAATTGCAACGACTTCAGGCTCTTGCTCAGGCAGGAGTTAATTTTGGCCCCACCGACCTCTTGAAACATTTCATTACAGTGGATATGAGTGCTACTGGACGACAGTCATTCTGGCAACACAGCCTTGTCTTCTAGGGCACCGCTATGACTGATGTCCTTTTGAAGCAGGAGAGAACCTCCAACTACAGCAGTAAAAGGCTGACAATGCCCTCAAACACTCCAGCTAGTTGGATGGCATAGATTTTAATTACCCTGCTAGGGGCTTAATGCCTTGTGAGGGTTCACCCTGTTGAAGCATGTTCTGACATTGGCCTCTGAGACATAGATCACAAGGTCTCCAGATGCTGTAGGGATTTGCATATCAGTTGGCATTTGAAATTCTAGAGGTATCACCATTAGAAAGGGTTAAAGGTGAATAAATGTCCAGCGCCTTATAAGATGTGTCTCATGTTCTTGTAGAAAGCAACAGAGATTGCTGGGTCTCTGACAGAGATATTTAAATCTTTGCTGGCCAATTCTGAGGTGCCAGATGACTGAAGGATAGAAAATCTGGTGCTGTTATTGTATTCAAGAAGGGCAGCAGGGATTAACCAGGAAATTATATGTTCCATTTGTTTAACATCAGTAGTTGGCAAATTACTTGAAATAATTCAGAAAAACAAAGGAAATTTCAGGGATTAGTCTACACTTGCAAAGGCAGGGATTGAGCAGGAATAAACAGTATTACTTTGTTGATGGTAGATACTGTCATTGTCTTTGAAGAGCTCACTAAGTGTTTTGATGAGTGCAATGTACTGCTGGGTTTGAGATCTTGATCTTCAAATGCTTTTTTCCCTGGAAGGACAAAGACTGCTTGAGCACAGTGTTCAGCATAAAACATTGACTTTTCCACCTGAGTGATCACGTCCATTATGACTTCGACTTTAGTCTCTCATATGTCCATCATATGTTGTGATGGATATTCACTGTCCAGGGCCAGGAGATCTTTCTTTTTGGCCAAGCTCAGCTTTCCCATGTTGTAGCTGAAACTTCCAGGTATGAAAGGGTTGCTTTTGAATAAGATAAGCTTCCTACCAATATTTTTTGTTTAGTTTCTTGTCAGAAATAGGAGCCAATCTGCCATTATTAATGCAAATAGACTTTATGGAAAAGGAATACTGTATCTTAATGATAATTTCAGCAGGTTTTTGTCGAGGACACAACATGGTGATGTAGGTCTTTGTTTTGGATAAACACACTCAAGCAGAAGAGGCTTCAGTCATTCATAAAAGCTCCTTCATCCATTTACAATTGTAATCATTACTATTTATATTCAATGAATAAATCCATAGTAAAACCTGTATTTCTACATAATTTCTTGATCATTTGAGGTACAGGTTTTAGAATACAACAGATGATTACAATGCAATATCCAAATGTTATTGTAAAGTAATTAGAAATAATTTGAATGCAACTGAATTCCAACATAGCGTAAAGACTAGTCTCAATTTGGAACAAAGTCAAAGGCCGGATTGTAATCTCATCTGCAAATGACAGAACCCCAGGAGATAAGCCCAGAGGGGATACCAGACTTGTATTTCATCACAGCCACTATTGAGGAGGTCTTCGTTTTGCAGTGTTTTTCTTTCACTACTTCATTATGCATGCAAAGTTTTTTAAAGTATCCTTGGATGCATTACATATCGATCAAGATGGAGACGGTGGATAATTTCTCCTGTCAATCTTGCCTGGAGACCACACTTCAGCCTGGCACTTACTTTCCAGGCATAATTTGAACAATATAATTATCCTGCATTCATTGCATTCAGAAGAAGTAATCTTACTGTACTCAGGGGTCCTGTATTCTACACATATTCTATGTGCCATTTGTTTATGAGTTTCCTGAGACTGTTTACTGAATAAATATACTATTTGTTAATCATTGTGAGAAAATGATTGGCAATTCTGCCTCAGTTATAGAGAGATACAAGTCAGAAACATATCCTTCAGCCCATCTAGTCTGTGCCGAAACATTTAAACTGCCTTGTCTCATCGATCTGCATCTGGACCATAGCCATCCACACCCCTACTATCCAAGTACCTAACCAAACTTCTCTTAAGTATTGAAATCAAGCTCTCATGCACCACTTGCACTGGCAGCTTGTTCCACACACTCACGACCCTCTGAGTGAAGAAGTTTCCCCTCATGATCCCCTTAAACTTTTCATCTTTCACCCTTAACCCATGACCTCCAGTTGTAGTCCAGTCCTCTGCTTCCAATTTAACTCTGCTGTCATCGCTGAAGCTGAAATTCAGAAGTCGATTTCACTCAGCATACTTCATGATAGTATGCATTTAGTATTTGAAGCAGGGGTAAACCTCATCCTGCTTGCCAGAGCATTGGGTTAAGACCATTCTGTCAATGATCATCCAAAATATCTATACCTGTCCCTCACCTATATACTGTATATATAAAAACCTGTGGTCTGATTTCATTCAGGATTTAAGGTATTTAAGAGATGGCAGCTATTCTTATGAATTTGTGCATTGTCATATAACAGTGCTAGCCCTACTCCATACAACAGCAACAACTAGGACTTTGATAATTGTCTTTACTACAGTTACATATCTTAAGCAGTTTTATGGCACAACAGCAAATAAAATATGACCACATGCAAATCATAAGGTCATAGATTGAAATTTATTTATCACATATACATCAAAACATCTTCAAGGGGCAATACCTCAAAAAGGCAGTTTCCTCCTTTAAGGATCCCCATCACCCAGGGGCCCTCTTCTCTTTACTACCATCAGGAAGGAGGTACAGAGTGTGATGGCACACACTTTATGATTCAGGAACATCTTCTTCCCATCTGGTAATGACCCCTCGGGTAATAGTAAGGGTCCATCACATAAAAACAGTTGGGAGCCCCTGCTTTAACCCCATTAGTAGTCTCCAGCCTCCAACTTTCAATGGACTCAGGTTCAGGCGTGCAGGCGTCAATTTCCCCCATGTGATGGATGTTCACCTTCTAGGGCCCGAGAAGCTTATTGCTAAACTTGGCTTTCTAGCACAGCTGCGTGACGTTTCCAAATGATCAGAGGCATTGCTGATCAAGTTAAACTTTTAACAAATATTTTTGCTCAGCCTTTTATTGTAAGCAAAGAGTAGTCTCCAATTTAAATAGTTACAATGACATTGCTTTCTTCAATATTTTTGGTTGACAATGCTCCTTTTGAGGTATATATCTACAGTGGGAGACACCTCTGAATGTTCAGATACCTTGGCTGGGATATTTCCCTGAACCTACTTACATTTATAATGGCACAAATTCCATAACCCATAGTTTCATACAAAGCAATTAACATAAACCCCTTGTCTTAATGCTTGGGCTAACACATGTGCAATCTTTTAGTTTGTGGAGAAGCCAGTGCTTTTAACTTCAATTCAATGCTTGAAATTTACTACTTCAAGAAATTTACTGGTTCTAATTTGTATTAGCATCTGCCTAATATACCATCCTCTTGGCCCCTGGACAGAAATCTGTCCTAGCAAGGCCAACTTTAAGGAGGATATAATTAAGTAGGGCAGCAAAATTGCCCTTCACTTTGGATTGCTTCCCCAATTACTAACCATCATGCCTCTATGTGTATCTCCCTCTACACCAACGTCCCTAACTGGCTATCTACAAGACGAAGCGGAGGTGGCAACAATATGTTCCAGAACTTTGATCATATCCTCTTCATGGATAATTTTGTCTTCTCAATATCAACGCTTTAAACTGTAGTTTTGTCATTTGTGTGCTTGTTGTCTCTTTCCCTGCTGGGCTTATTGCCCTTTAATTAAATCCTTATTTTCACCCCTTTATTCTCTGATCGATAAAGCTCAGCAGCGGTTATCAGTATGCAGGGCCACAGCAAGATAACTTTGTCTCAGGTTCACAGGCAACAGCTCACATTCCATGACAGTGGATTGTCTGAATAATCTGACAACAAGTCTTCCAGTCCCTTTGATCGTTCGACAAGTGAATTGGGTGGTCTGTATTTAGATGGCAGCAAGGAGCTCATCCTGGTTGCACCCCCTCCAGGACAATCCCTTAGATCACTGACCCAGCCACTGAAAAGGCCTGACTCATTTGTGACAACTCCCATTCTAGGCTGGGGTGGCTGCCGTCAATCATTGTGTGCAAGTTCTTCTTGTTCTCGTTCTCGTTCTGCGTTGCCATCGAAGTTGTGGAACCTGATGTCTCTGCCACAAATCGGATCCCTTCCATCTACTTTCTCAATATCCTAATCTATGTAAATAATCATCTCCATTGCAAAACCAATCTTCATTACAAAGTACAGTCACACTGTATTTTAACACTTCACTCATGGCTAACTGACATGCTCTCTGTGTCTTCTACATTCACATTCCCTGTCCCTTTCACCTGCAGGTCTGCTTCTATCAGGGGTGGTCAGATGTGATGCAATAGGCTGGTGTTCATCACTTAAATTCTCTGTAGTCACATAGTTACTGGGTAGTCTTGTTCCCTTGTTTTGTCCATGAGGGTGACAAGAAGATGAGTCATATGGTTTAACCTGAGTCCAGTGTTTTCACTGGCTGAATTGCCAGGTCTGTATACAAATCTAGGTGTCATCTACCTGGAGCACCACCCATGGTGCTATCCACCTGAGAGTACACCCTGTCTTTTCAGACAGCTCCCTCACCATGACTTGCAGGAGAACTATCTTCTCTCCCTCAGACTCTCTCCGATCAGCAATATGTTGCTGCTGATTTGCTCTCCCTTTCAATGCTTTAACCTATTAATCTGCTTCCAATACCCCTTCACATCTCCGTACAATCTTAGTAAATTGGCTCCAATAGTTTCTTTCTGTACACTTTGAATTTCTGTCAAAGTGTTCCTTTCCTCTCTTTGCCCCATGATATGAAAACTCATTCCCTTTCTGCTCCTTACCCTCCTCTTTTTGGCATGTTTTTATTTTAATTGCAGGAGGCTGCACTGCTTTTAACACGTCTTGTCTGTGTGTGAGCACTACCCTTGGACCTCCTGATGTGATTCACACACATTGTCCCTTCTCCTGTCCCCACTTGGGCTGCTGTCTCTCCGTGGGCAATGTTGTCTGCTCTGAGGACCATTACATTCACTACCACTATCTTGTCCATGTTATTCCTCCCTTTCCCGAGTCTATGGCAGCACCTGCCTTACTTAGAGTGTCTATCCCAGACAGAACCCTCATTGTTTGAGCACACTCAAAAATCTGCAGCTAGTTTCACTCCCTTAATCACAAGAACATGTGCTCACTTCTCTCTGTCCGCACTGGTTCATCCCCTGCACTGTTAACCTCTCCAGTTATGTGCAAGGATAGATCAATTATTGACACTAGTGACCCCGTATCCACTAACATATGACCCTGTGTCCACTAACATATCACCTAATAAACTTTTTGATTACATCCCCAGGTGATCACCACAGAGCAATGGAGGAAGTTGCCAGCTTTTGTTCTGACCTGGATGCTGTCCTCAACACTTCTATGAGCTCATCAGCAGTCAAGTTGGACATTTTGGCTTGTGTCATTTCTGCTGGTTATGGCAGATGACCCTCATACCTTTCTCCCTGTTTAGGACACTGCCTCCAACTATGGCCTGATAGACAACAGCTGTAACAAATCACCTCTTTCTATATCTATTCTGCACTCCCTTGCTAGGTGTCCTGATTGTTAGGACACAAAGCAAGTCCTTTGTGACATCGCTTCAACTGCATTTACTACAGCCACATTATGACCTCACTTCCCCCTCATTCAGTCTATCTCCCTGGACAATGAAACCATCCTGGGGTAGGCTGATTCCACCATTATCCCCAAATCTCTTTTCTATCTCTTTTTTTTTTATCTTTTCAAGGTTCATTTGAAGACCCTGACCTGAAATTACACTCTGACTTCAGTTCTTTGCGGGAATGGGACCCGCTCTCAGGGCCTCACAACTGGCCGCTTTTTGACATCCCAAGGATGCAGCCTGGAAGACGGGCATGCCAGATTTTCGTGGCTCTGGAGATGCGCTGATTCTAGGCTGGTGCTCCTGACTGAAGGTCGCGGGAGAATACAGAACATCCGGAGCAGCGGGTTAGCTGCCCCAGGTTGTGTGTCCAGAGATCTGCGCCTTTCCGGGCCGACTCTCTGGGCACAAAACTCAGAAAAGTGATGCAAAAGACTTTTAACATCGTAAATCAGCAAGTTGTTTGTTATGTCTCCCCTCTCACTGTGAAATGGCGACACCTCTTTCTCCCTTATTAGGAAGAGAGCCGAATGATGTCGAATTACCGGGTGAACAAGTAGTCTTTGGGGTACTGCAAGTCTGTGTCTTTATTGATGCTTTGCTGCACGCTTGAGCGCTTGGTGGAGGGTGCTGATGCTTTTTGCTGGTGGGGGTGGGGCCGTCATTGCCTTGCTATTGCTTGTGCGTGAGAGGGAGGAGCTGGGGGGTGGGCTTTGAGGTTCTGGCGTTTAACTCTCATTCAGTCTTTGGGGCATGCCTCTGTGTTCATGGATGTTTGTGAAAAAAAAGACTTTCAGGGTGTATATTGTATACATTTTCCCGACACTAAATGACCTATTGAAATCTTAAACTTCTTGGTGGGCTGAACCCAAGACTTTCTTCAGCATTTTCAGGAAGACTAGATCATTCTTCTTTGGACTGTCCAGCCCTGAGTACTCCTCATATCATTGATATTTACACTGTGGTGGGTTCATCTCTCTGAACCACAGGCATTAACATTTCCCAATTAGTTTCACCTTCTAGAACTGCCTCACTTCCCTCTTAAAGAAGCAATACCTCTCTTCATTGCTGGCAGTCCTGGCAGGTGCCCATGTACCAACCCACACTCCCTGTGCTATACTGCCCCACATATTCCTCTGGCATTTGGCTTTTACAAACACATGGTGCATTCGGTGAATATCAATCATTTCATCGAGCTTGCGCCAGAACTCTGATTTCCACAAGCAACTCCAAGTGAGAACTTCAAGGACAAAATGCTCAGAAGAAGGCTGCTCTGCTTCTCCCTGGCGGTGAAGGGCTTGTGAATGGTAGTCATCAGTGTCAAAGGCTGGCGAGGATCATCAGGATTCTCAACCTACTCTTGCCTGACCTGAATAGGTGCCAACCTAACGGATATACCCGGGTATAACCTCTCGCTCAAATAGCTCCACACTAATTCTCATGCTAAGCAGAACATAAATGATGGATAACAATTAAACAGTACCTACTTGAAAGCACAGAGTATGTATTTTGCGATCTGTGCTGTTGAACTCATGATGCCTGTTGTATTCCCTCCCATATAAATGTTACCCCAAAATTTCAAACTTATCCTTAAAGCACACAAACTCTCAAGCAAGTATACCACTATGTAGTACCCTGAACGAGTATAACATGCACCTCTCTGAACATTCAGTAAGCATCTTTTGCAACTGGTGACCCTGTCTCACAAAGCTTACACAAACACACACACGCGCGCACATACACCAGTTTTATATCCACCAGTTCAGCTCTCTGCCGTTCATTCCTACTTCGTGATCTGAATGTCGACCTGAACACATCTTGGCATGGGTGCTACACTTAAAAGTACACACACCCCCTTATACTGCTGAAATCTCTGGCCACATTGTGGATCATGAAAGTGTCTGGATGACAACCAAATGTTGTGACTCAGATCAAAGTCACCAGAGAGACACTGAAACTGGTGATAAAGAAGTCTTTATTCGGCAGACACTCTTCTGCAGACGCTCGGAATCAGAATCAGGTTTATTATCACCGGCATGTGACGTGTAATTTGTTAACTTAGCAGCAGCAGTTCAATGTAATACATAATACAGAAGAGAAAAATAAATAAATAAATCAGTTAACTATTTACAGTACATGCATATTGAACAGATTAAAAAACAGAAATTTATATTCTGTACCTCCTACCTGATAGTAACAGTGAGAAAAGTGCTTGCCCTGGGTGCTGGAGGACCTTAATAATGGATGTTGCCTTTCTGAGATGCCGCTCCTTGAAGATGTCCTGTGTACTTTGCATGCTAGTACCCAAGATGTATTGAAGTATAAAAGTTGCATTGTTTGCTGTGTAATCAAAACTATGTAGTCAGCTTTGATGTAGATTATGTAGTCTGAGTTTGCTATTTGCTATGCATGTATCCAATTCAGTAGGAGAATGAAATCTTAAGAATGTAGAAGACAATGGTGTGTTAATGAGAGGTAGCTAAGAGATGTAGATTAGAACATGATTAAGTCAATAGGTAGAAACAATAGTGGCGGATGTACTTGTGATACGCAACTATAGACCGATTGCATATGCTAATGCAACTAAACCAGGAGATTGCTATAAAAAATGCTATGTACAAGGATCGGTGGGCAGTCAGCGACTAGTTCAATGACTGTCTCAGCTTTGATTTGCAAATTAAAGTTTAACACTTCTTGAAGAATCTTCTGTGTCTCCTGGTCCTTTGTGGGGCACGAGAAACCACGACAGATGGCGCCAACTAAATTTACAATCCTCTGCACCTTCTTTTGGTCCTGTGTAGTCGCAGTCCCCCCATACCAGACAGTGATGCCGCTTGTCGGAATGCTCTCCGTGATACGTTTATAGAAGTTTTTGAGTGTATTTGTTGACATGCCAAATCTCTTCAAACTCTTAATGAAGTATAGTTACTCTCTTGCCTTCTTTATAACTGCAGCGATATGTTGGGACCAGGTTAGGTCCTTGAAGATCTTGACACCCAGGAACTTGAAGCTGCTCACTCTCTCCACTTCTGATCCCTCTTTGAGGATTGGTATGTGTTCCTTTGTCTTACCCTTCCTGAAGTCCACAATCTGCTCTTTCGTCTTACTGGCGTTGAGTGCCAGGTTGTTGCTGCGAAACCACTCCACCAGTTGGCATATCTCCCTCCTGTATACCCCCTCGTCACCAGCTGAGATTCTACCAACAATGGTAGAGGCTCACAAACACAAAGTATGTTCCATTTTTATACCCCCCAGAATACTCCTGAACATAACTGGCTCTTGTTTGAATTAATATCTACTATACTTATATAACTCCAGATTACTCCCTAAATTAGGGAATATTCTGGAGTTACAGTACGTGAACATAGCAGATATTAATTTAAACAAGAACCAGTCTTCAGTTTTTATGGTAAATTGCAAGCAGTAAACTGAAGTTAAAAGCCCACAGACTAAGAGATAAATTTTGCAAAATGTTAGCCGTGATGTATTTGCATATACATCAACTAAACATCAAAACAATGGGGTTGTGTTAATCCAGTCAACTGTGGTTTAAGTCATTTGCACCATTGTAAATAAATTCAGGGAAGCGTGCAATTAGCACGAGACATTTGAATATTCAGAGCAACACACACAAAATGCTGGAGGCCTGCTGAGTTCCTCCAGCATTTTGTGTGTTGCTTGGGTTTCCAGCACCTACAGATTCTCTTTTGTTTGTGAATATTCAGAGGTGTTTCCAATGTAGATATGCAATTCCAGGGAAGCATTGTCACCCCATAGTGATAAAGTAAACAATGCCATTGTAACTGTTGAAACTGTATTGAATCTCTTGTTACCATTGATCATAAGGATATAAAGTATGATGTACTTTGGGTTTGTAGCCTCTACTGAGAGTCTCACCAGAAGAATGTCTGCTTTTTCTGCTGAATACAGACTTCGAAATCATCAGCTTCAGTGTCTCTCTCAGTGATTTCGATCACAGTCACAACAGGTACTGGCAGCCAAACCACCCTGTTGAGGTTAGACATGGAAGTGAGCTAATTCATGAAGTGTAGGCAGATACAGCATAACCTCACTACACTGAGGTATCTATTTACATATATCTATATCAGATAGGGCATAAAATCTTTTGAGGTCCAGGCTTTTCGGGCAGGAACCCAATGCTACCACACCAGCAGACTTGCAGAGATTCACAGTCTTCGCTTTGCCCAACAGGCCTGAACTACTGGACTTATGATTCGACACTCAGGCCTTGATTCTTGGCATCAATCCAGGATGCACCAATCACCAAACACAATGCCTCAAACTCTGGACTCACTGATGACAGGGCTCCAAACTCCAGGCTTCCTCTCTGGCGTCACTGATTCACAAACCCAGGGCAGGGTGGGGGGCATCATCTGAACTTATTCCTCCTCCTCATACTGACCTCCAACACTGGGACTTGCCGACATCTTGCTAATCAGAGGTGGGTGGACATTCGTCGACTGTCTGCCAGCCCAATATCTGACCACAAATGTTCCACATCCACATCATTGGCCTTCAAACATGGAGCAGAGACTTAGACTCAAGACTCACCTTTAATTCCATATACCCCCATCCCTAAACCCTAACCTGGCCTCTTATTTCCTTCTCTGTCCCCAAAACCATCCCTAAAAGCCTACAACACAACTATAAAATAAGTAAATCTGAGCTGCGACTCATGGAGTCAAACAACATGGTGTTTTTCATATCCTCTCTACATCTGTTACTCCTTACCTTAAACCTATGCCCATTGGTGTAGACAGATCTACAATGACCCTTACACTTCCTTTTCTACCTGCACTGCACCTTTTCTGTAAATGTAAGACTATATTCTGCATTCTTTCATTGTGCATCCCAGTCTCTACCTTGTTAGGTTGGAAACACCTTGTATGGTTGGCATGCAGAACAAAGTTTTTACACTCTATATAAGTATGTGTGACATTAATAAACAAATTCCAATTCCAATAGCCCAAACATAACATTATTAGATTTAAACAAAGGTTCCAATTTTGACTTGAGTCAGGGCCATTAAGAAGAATGGTCAAGAAAAATAATAAAACAAATGAAATATCCTACATAATAGTCATTTTAAATAAAAATATCCATGCAAATGTACCAACACAACTGATTTTGAACTTAGGGTGTTCCATCAGTATAGCCATGTCATTAATCTAAATCTAGTGTTACTTTGGGCAATGGAAGGATTAAATGCTCTTTTAAAATAAGACCTCAGTGTAATTTGTCTCACACAATGGCCCTGTCAAGCACAGATAACTGCATCTCTTTACAGGTAGATCCTTGAACTTTTTCACTGGAACCATTCATCAATCTTGATTTTCTTTTAATTTTTTCTCTACCTCATGATCTTTCTTTTGTTAATCTTTTGAGCAGGCTTAACTTCTGTAAAGATTAATGTCAGTCAGGCTTTATTAATCCAAACTCCAGCATTTTAAATTTAAGATAATACAGCACAGTACAGATTCTTCGGCACAAGATGTTTTGCTGACCTTTTAACCTCGCAAGGTCAATCTGCAACTTCCTTCACACATCACTCTCCATTCTTTGTTCATCCATGTTACTATCCAAGAAACTCTTACATCTCTCTAATGTATCCACTTCTATTCCCACCCCTGGCACCGTGTTCCATGCATTTAAAAAACTTACTTTTGACAACCCGCCCATACTTTCCTCCAATCACAAAACTATGTACTCTTGTTTTAGAAATTTCCAGAGGTGTTGGTTGTCCACTCTGTCTAGCCCTCTTATCATCATATATACTGCTATCAAGTCACATCTCATCCTCCTTCACTCCAAAGAGAAGAACCCTATCTTGTTCAACTTTTCCTCATGAGACTTATTTTCTAATCCAGACAGCATCTTGGTAAATTGAGCCTAAGGTCAACTGAGAAAGAAGGATGTTTGATGGTAAAAAAAATCACATCTGGCAGAAAACTTATGATTAACTAGACAGCAGTGATCCCTGCCAATTTCATGAACTATCTATAATGCATATCACAAGACGCAGGTACGATAATACCATCTTCATCTACACAAAGTCCTCCAAATTCACTGGACTGATAAGCAAATCAATATCAGTATCTAATCTCGGTCCAAACTTCCCAATAGCTTATTTGCTCAGAGGGTAGTGAATCTGTGAAATTCATCATCACAGGCAGCTGTGGACATCAAGTCATTGTGTACGTTTAAGGCATAGGTTGATGGGTTCTTGATTAGTCAGGGCATGAAGAGATATAGGGAGAAGGTAGGAGAGAAAAGTTGAGAAGGAAATGGATCAGTCATGATGAAATGGCAGATCAGACTTGATGGGCCAAATGGGCTAATTCTGATCCTATATCTTATGGTCTTATTAATGCTGTAGTTACACTCAGCTAACATTGCGTGTACACTAATATCAGATTCCCAAAGTGACACACTGCTTTGAGTACTGGCACTGGAAGATGGACAATGGAAAAGATTGTTTATTTCAATAGTTAGTAATCACTTTTCCATTATTTCAGAGACTTTGAAGACAATGGGAAAGGATATAGTAACTTTCAACCATCAGGCTCCTGAACCAATGTGGATAACTTAATTCATCTCAACACTGAACTGATTCTATAGCTTATAGACTTACTTTCAAAGACTCTACAGCTCATGTTCTCTTTATTATTCATTTATTATTTGTTTTCTTGCATTTGCACAGTTTGTCTTCTTTTGCACATTGGTTGTTTGTTAGTCTTTGTGGTGTAATTTTTATTGATTCTATTGTATTTCTTTGTTCTACTGTGAATGCCAGCAAGAAAATGCATCTCATATATGGTGACATATTTGTACTTCAATAATAAATTTACTTTGAACTTTGAACTTTTAAATGATGCAACATTCCAGCTGACTGTTGGTAATCTCTGGTCCATGACACTCCAAGGAGCAGTGAGTTTTGAACCTTGAGTACATGTATTGGAAGGACACAGTAGCCCAGCATAAGCAGCAGAAATGCCTACCGTCATAAACTGTCAACCTGCCCAAACTGTCCGTCAGCTGCTGAAGGGTTTGCAGTTTTCAACTTGGCATCATCAGTCACCCCAGAGTGGAAGCAAATCATTCTCAATCCTGAGGAACTGCCTTACAAGTAGAAGGGGGAGGTATTGCAAAAACTGCCGATGTTGAAAACCTAAGTGAAAGCTAAAAATACTGGAAATACTTAGCAGTTCAGGCTGTATCTGTGGAAAGAAAAGCACAGTTAATGCTTCAAGTAAAAACCTTTCGTTAGAACTGGAAAGGAGACAAAAGAGACATGTTAATTTGCGGATTGGTTAGGAGATATTTCTACTAACGCAAAACCGTGGTTAAACACAAGAGATTATGCAGATGCTGGAAATCCAGAACAACACATACAAAATGCTGGAAGAAATCTATAGGTTTGGGTCCTGTTGAAGGGTGTTGGCTTGAAAAGTTTTCTGCTTATTCCTCTCCATAAATGCTGCCTGACCTGTTGAATTCCATCAGCATTTTGTGTGAATTCCAGGAATAAACTATTATCAGAGTTATCAGGTTGATGATTGAATCGCATCAGTAAGAAAATAAAATCAACAAAAATATGCTAAAATTGCAAAATATAAAAGCGGAAGTTGATAGGTTCTTGATTAGTCAAGGCATCAAAGGTTACGGGGAGAATGTGGGAGAATAAGGTCTTAATCACCACAAAATGAAGAAAAGAAAGCCAAGTGCAGCAGGGCACAATTGGATGTCCTCAATTCACAAAGTAAATATAAAAGGGGAATAAAACAAAAGAAGCTGAGCTAATATTATTGATGGATGGCTGATGCAAACTGAGAATTGAAGTTATCTGAAGCTGTAGAGTTCAATATTGAGCCTAGAAGGCTGCTGTGTGTTCAGACGGAAGGTAAGGTGCAGTTAAATCCCTTAAGCCTGGGACATTGTAACAGCATTGGAGGCCGCAGACCGCTAGGTCTCAGTAGAAGTGGATTGGAGAATTAAAGTAACAGGCATCTAGAGACCCAGGACCATTTTTGAACTGAACAAAATAAAAATGGGTCTTTAATATTTCTGTGTATCTTAATGTCCACTAACTTTTTTTTCTTGTTCAAGTTTATTGTTATCATAGAGATACATTCACAGAGTATGTATCATTTAGTCCAAAATCAACACAGCTCATTGTACTCATTCTACAAGCTTATTTTTATGTAACAACACCTTCAGCAATGTAAAATTTGCAAGATAAGGGTAAATGGGCATCAAAGCATAGAAGCCGATATTGAAACAAGTGATCTAAGTCTTAGCCTAAGAGGTAAGTTTTAAGAAGGTTAAGAGGCTATTTATATGGGACAAGTCTCGAGGTTAGGGCTTAAAAAGCTAAAAGCATAGCTGCTACTGAAATATACAGGAGATGGGCATTGACAAAAAATGAAGAGCAGAGCCTTTTTCTCAATTAAAGAACAAAGGTTTTGTTCTCCAAAGGTTTTGGAGGCAACAAAGCTAAGAAATGCAATGTTAATTAATTAAACTGATAGACAAGAACATGATGATGAAATAATTCAGAGATCTGGAGACAAACTAGTCTGCTAAGTGTAAGAGTGCTGAACTCTGTGTGAGGCAAGGTATGGGCAGGTAACCAGAAGTCGCTCCCATGATTCCAGGGAACCCTCTTAGCCTTGGCGTATTTCCACTAGTGCTGCAATATGTCACCAGTATCAGTGGAAGCAAAATCAATTTGTCCACCTCACTTGCCATGCTTAAGCTTAAATGCGATTTGTTGCCAGAGTTCCACTTAAATGATGCTTGAGGTGATGAAAATAAGTATGTGCAGAGCAGGTATGTGCAATAAAAAGCCATTTATCACAGCAAATTGCTTGAACTATCCAAACTGAAATACATTGTCAGATCAAAGATCCTTGTTGACAGGTTTGTAAACTACCCTACAATGTGAATTCATCTTACATGATCCGAAGCTACAAGAAACCCCTTGTATCCCAAATGTGAATTTGCTGTCTGACTGTTAGAGGTCAATGCACCTGCAGCTACATTCCACAGCAGAGTCTGGTTCTAATGGGATTTCCTGGGATTACACTGAAGAATTGTTTCTATTTCATTCTACATGGTTCAGGCCACGAGTGTATCCATTCACTTAGATGGGGTTCTGCAGTCAATGAACTAAGGAAGGTAAGTCATTAATTTTCATCTTTTTCTTTAGTTCACTGTTTTCAGTATTTAATATTTTGTATGCATGATACTTTTTATCAATGTTGTTAAAATATTTTGTCAGCTTTTAAAATTTTTTGTCAACAATTAATCACATCCTTTGCAGGTTGATAATATGCTTGAGGAGGTAAGTGCGAAGTAAACTGCAGAAAGGGGTAAAGTTAGTCAGCTCCATCATGGGTACTAGCCTCTGTAGTATCAAAGACACCCTCAAGAAGCAGTGCCTCAGAAAGGCAGCTCCATCGTTAAGGACCTTCATCACCCAGAACATGCCCTGTTCTCATTGTTACCATGAGGAAGGAGGTACAGAAGCCTGAGGGTACACACTCACTGTTTCAGGAACAGCATCTTCCCCTCAGCCATCTGATTTCTAAATGGGTATTGACACCATAACCACGACCTCAGTACCTTTTTAAAATTTCTGCTTTTGCATTATTTATTTTAACTATTATATATATACACACACACACACACTTAATTTATTTCTTTTTTTTCTTTGTTTATCATGTATTGCATTGAACTGCTGCAGCAAAGTTAACGAATGTCATGACATATGCTGGTGATAGTAAACCTGATTCTGATTTTGAAATAGGATGTAGGCCTCCATTTGTTGGGGTTTTGAATACAAGAGGGGCTGGGTTATGTTCCAACTTTATAAAACACTGGTCAGATCTCAGCTGACGTACTGCATGCAGTGCTGGTCACCACACTATAGGAAAGATGTAAGAGCACTGGAAAGAGTGCAGAGGAGATACCCCAGCATGGAACATTTTAGCTGTGAGGAGAGATGGGAGTGGCTAGGTTTGTTTTCCCTGGAGCAGAGGAGATTCAAAGGAAAGGTGTATAAAGTTTATGATAGGTATAGAGGGTATAGGACATAAGAATCATTTTATAGAGGGTATAGGCTGAGGGACATATACTTAGGGAAAGGGGTATGAGGTTTAGAGGCAATCTAAGATGGACTTTTTTTACTCCTAGTGTTACGTACCCGTGACACGTGACAGTGGTACCCTTGTCACGTGACTGGGGTTGAAGCTATACTGGACTTGAGGTAATGGTCTTGTGATGGTGGAGTGACGTCATTTTCCCGCCAGTAGAGGTCATGTGACAGGTTTTTTTTACAGGTTATAAAAGGAAGACTTTCGTGGCTGGGTTTGCCAAGCTGACTTCATGTCACTGCGTGATTTAATGTTATGACGCAGTTTAGTTGAAAAATGAAGTTTTATATAATGCCTAAAGTTTAAAAGGTCATTGCCAGCAGTTTCTTACAATACTGCTAGTGGAGAGTGAATATCGGAGTTCGGAAGTTAAAGATCGAGGAGAATCGATTTTCGACAGTGGATGGGTTTCGACCTTATTTGATCCTCATTCGGAAGGATACCGTTGACTATTCTTGCTGTTAATCCCTGGGTTTGACCAGAAAGGATTTGAGAATAGTGTGGAAGGAAGGTCAGTGCCTTTAAGCCGTTATATTTCATAAAATTCTTCGTGGGAAAGTTCAACGCCGGGGATCGAAGGACAACGATGTGGAAGAGAATTTAAATCGCCTTAAAAAGTCTCTCCTTTTAAATGGACTGTGAGCTTTTGAACTTTCGGCATACCATTTTAAAGAACTGTTTTTTTTCAATACCGCTTTAAGAACTGTTTGAACTGCAACGCTATTAAGAACTGTGAATCTGCCGCACAGCAGCTGATTTCCGGTTATGCTAGTGTTTGTTTACTTTTGGGGGGGGTTTGTTTTCAGTGTTTAATAAACAAGTTATTTGTTATAAAAACCCTTGCCTAACTCATATATTTATTGTTGCCTGAATACGTAACACTAGAATGGTAAGTATCTGGAATACTTTCTAAAATACAAATGTTTTGATGGCCACTTAAATCATCTCTGCATAGAACTCTATGAAAGATGGAATTTATATGAAAGGATGCCTTGTGAATATGTTTGGCCAAATGTCCTGTTCGTACACTGTTTGACTCTATAATTCTACCTTGTACATCCCTGCTTTTCCTTTCTCCATCTTTAAATGCAGAACTTTCATTGACTTTGGCGATGTCTCTCCACAACCATCCCTTCCTCTCTATCTCTCATTCAGCTCTATAGTTCGCCATTGCTTCAATGTCACCAGTTCTATATGTTGGAGCTCGCCATTTAACAACACTGTGGAATTACCTTCTCATGCCTTTACTTGCTTATGTCCCTGTGGTCCATCACGTCACTGTCGGCTCCTAGATCAATCCCATCCTTCAACTTACTTTCTTAACACAGCCAGCTCTGCTTGACTCACCCTTCTACACTAGGAGCAATTTACAGCAGTCAACTACCTTGCTAATGAGCAGGTCTTTAGGACATAGCAGGAAAGCAGAGTACTCAAGAGGAATTCATGCAGATGCTAAGAATGTGCAAGCTGCACGTAGACAGCACCCAAAGGTGAAATTGAACCAGGTGACTGAAGTTATGAAGCTACAACACTACCTACTGTCCTACTGGCCGTCCAATATTGGAAGGACTGCTGCAGTTCATCACAGTACCTCACTGTTTTTGTTCCCTCTTATGGATAACAGTAAATGTTTACTTAAGCAATGGTAGTCATAACTTGAAAACAGAATTTAAAATTTAAAATGCACCTTTAAACTCTCTCTCTCTGATCAAAAGGCTGATATCCCTCTTAACAAGTAACTTGATCCCAATACTTCTAGGAGTTGTTTTGCTGCACTAAAGACAACAATTAAGTACAAACTGCTTAAAGACATACGTGCTAAATTACATTTTCAAAGAACTATGACAACTATTATTTCCTTGGTATCTGCTGTAGGCATTCTATTTATCTGAGATATTCAAATATTCCAAAATCCCTCACTAAATTATGTCACAAAAAGATCTATTTTTTTAGGGCAAAGTGTTAGGACATGTAATGTTTGATATTTCACACAAGAGTTGTAATCCACTGCATATTAATTACTTTGCTTGCATTCTGTCATTTCCTGAATGGCACAATCTATCAAAAGTATTTTCAATCCTGAGGAAGAGCAGCATGAAGGAGAAAATTATTATTAAAAACAGCAGAACGTCAGAAAAGAATTTTCAAATGAACATATCGAATTGTTCCCATTTACAAGTTTAATGCAGCAAAACTTAATACTCCCTATGAGGAATGTTCAGCTCCAGTGCAGAATTAATTTGAATAAACTATGGAACTACCTCAGCAAAAGTAATTCAGATATTTTCTTTTATGGTCTCTCTCTACAGTGAAGTTAAGTATCTCCATATGATATTAGGCCCATTTCATGTGAATGCAGCAATAATTGCCACAGATGATATTCTCCGGAATCAACTATTAAAATGATTGCGATACTGGCAATCCTAACTTATTGATTCCTGCTTGCTTTACTCCACTGCTCAAAGGTAATCATTCGAAAATTGAGTTCCCTCCTGTGTATTATGGTGAAAAGGCTATTGCAATTCAGGGATCCCAATGCAAATGCAAACAAGAGGGGTCGTTCATGACTCTTTTCATTGCCTTACAAATTGCAGCAATTTCTGAGAAAAAAAACATGATGCTTTTAATTCACTGGAGATAGGAAACTAATGGATATTGTCAAGGCTGTTGTTAATAACTACAATGAACTTCATGTGGGAAAGGACAGAAAGATATCTAGGCTCTTTCGGGATACAAGTTTGACTGTTCCTCTTAACACACATCCTCCAGGAGGACCACAACCATGGTGTGGTTTGGAGGCTTGAGTGCCTCAATGACCCAGAGAGCTATGTTGGCTGGAGTCAGAGTTTCATGCTTTGGCTGTTGGTAGGGTCACCCATGCCAAACAGGTGAAAGGGTAGAGGCCGGACTAAGAGGGGTCCACCAGTCCTCCAGATTCAGGGATTCAGCTCAGGGATAACAACCCTGAGAGGTAAGACAGAAACAACAATGAAGAATCCCTCTACATCTGGGTACATCCTCTACCTGGGACTTGCATGACTGACAGTGGGAAAAACTGAGAGAAAGTTACTGAGATGACAAAGGAAGCCCTGAACACCACCAGAAATGGAAGATCTTCATTGTCGTCCTAAATGGCAGCAGCATAATAATCAATAAGTAAGTCTAACACTTCCTTCCAGACTCAGTTTGCAAGGGGAATTTCTCATCGGTTTTTTTTGCAGTCCTTGTGGTCCGTGATGACTTGCTTTCACTCCAGCTCTGTGGCTTATCAGACAAATGTGATACTTGCAGTTTCTCCCAGGAAGCACTTCATGGGGTGAGTCAGCAATTTGGAAGTTGGTGAGCTCCTCCTGGTGCTTGGACAGACTCCTTTGTGCTTCTGATTCATGTCTCTGAAAACCAACAGAAAACAATTTTAGAAAACAAATCTAACAAGTACTATAAAAAGTTAATCAAAATGTCAATATTAAAGGCATGTAGATCTTACAGTTTTTGGTCAAAATATGCCAAGGAACATTGTTTCTGTCACTTCATTTATTTATTGAAATAAAACATGGAATAGGCCCTTCTGGCCTTTTGAGCCACGTCACCGAGTAATTCATGGGACAATTTACAACGACCAATTAACCTACCAACTGGTACGTCATTGAACTGTGGGAGGAAACTGGAATGACTAGAGGAAACCCACATGGTCACAGGGTTAATGCACAAACTCCTTACAGGCACAGGCAGGAATTGAACCCGAGTCACTCGTACTGTAAAGTGTTGCGCTAACCACTAATGAATGCTACTGTGTCACCCACTGAGTTTATGGTTTACATAGATGGCCCCACTGAGTTAATGGTGGGATACGCAGTAATCGTAAAACCATTTAATCCCAAGGATAGGAGATTAAATTCAATCTTTGCCTGGCACTTTTGTGATATGAATGCAACTTGTCAGCCCAGGCATTAATGTTGCTTGGATCTTACTGCATGTGGAGATGAACTATTTCACTTGTTGAGGAGTTGCGAATAGAATTGTGCTCAGAAGTTGTGAACAGAATTGAACATTGTACAAGCATCAACAAATGACCCAGGTCTGATGTATTTGATCAGAAAAACCTTAGAGCTTGTCAATCAAGATGCACTATTCCACCACTTATATCCACTAAACCAAGGATATCTTCTCTCCACTTGTCTGTTAGAGCATACTGAACTTGCAAATTAATTGACATTAAACTCAAAGTCAGCCCTGGAATATAAATCTTGTTCTTAACAAGTCAAGAAGAAAAGAACATCTTAAACAGTTATGACTTATTTAGGCTTTCAGTTTTGAATTGCTGTTAGACAATTTTTAATAATGGGAAGCAGAAATCTTCATTTTCTTTTCTCTTTTTTCCTTTTTTACTTCTTATGATGTACCTATTTTGAAGTTTGCCTAAACCTTCCCATAATTCCTCCATCTTTTTCTCCGCTGTTCATTGAAGGGATACACAATTAGTAAACTAATTGTGTCCCTCAGACTTCCACTGAGTTATGGCACAAAAAAATACTTTAGCTGAATGATACAGGAAAATCTTGAATGTCTTATGCTGCAACATACCCCACTCCTTAAAGCCAAGTTCATTCATATATCACAGTATTGTGGAATAATAATAAGCTAATCCATTGCTTGTTAAATTCTTTCTAAATCATGAAATGCCCTGCAGCCAAGTAAACTAAACCTTAACCTTTCTCTTTACTCCATCCCATATTAGGCATGGACATAACTAATGATTAGCCGTTTTATCCTGTTGAACTTTAAGGCTATGTGCTACCATGCCACACACCAGCTGACATTTTCAGGTGACTTTGACTAGTATGCAGCACAGATGCAACATCACCATCCTCACAAAATGTACGTGCTGAGCTTGCAAACACAGAAAATTGTGAATCTAATCTAATGGCCAAGTGGGCTTCAGAGTGAGGCATCATCGATACTCAGGTGCAAATCTGATCCAAAGGTAAAACATTCATAGGCACTTCATGTGACTAATCACTAAACTGTAAGTGATAAGTACAGTATGTCATTCAGTTGTGTATCTGATTCCAATATTACAAAATACATTTTATTGCACATTTTTCATTATATTTGGTTTCATTCCATAATAATATTCACTTGTATTATTTCTAATGAAACATACTACTTGATTATGTTAGAGCCTGTGATAAGAGTCCAAAAGAGGTAGCTTCAGAATCCATCTCTTTTCATCTTTTCTATTTTCAGCATCCAGGCACCGCAAGGCATGAGACTCTTAGTCAGCACCTTGTCATTTTACATGGATGGTAATTTCCAGTAAATAACATGGAATGCACTATTGCTATTATTGACAATCAGAACCAGAGGCACTTCATAAATAGCACTTGCTGTATCGGTATGTCAGCAAAATTTGTATTTTGCTATCTCAGCAGCGATCTGGAATGAGTTCATAATTTCTTCAGGAGTCTTTTCTTTTGCAGCCTGTTGACTGAGATCAGGAAGTCCTCCCCTATACAAATTGAATATTCTCCAAAAAATCTGTAATGTTACCCTTTATTGCACTGGATTATATATTAGTGTGCTGGTAAAGGACACCTTTAGAAGTATTTTAGGACTTCTTCTTGTAAGTCCATAAATGGAGGAAAGAATCAATTCCTGCCTATGGTTCAGAAGGTACCAACACACAATAAGTTCCAAACTAATGAGCAACAGAACATAAAACATAGAACAGTACAACACAGTACACATCCTTCAGCCTACAACGTCGTGCCAACTCTAACTTACTCCAAGATCCATCCTCCTTTCTCTCCCACATAGACTTCCATTTTTCTTTCAAGTTATTATGTTCTGCTACTGGAGATCTGGCCTATCGAGCTCTGTAAATGGTAAAAGACAGAACTGCTCCTTAGGGAACATAATGGACCTCTGAAGTGGACCATTTAGATAACTCAAGCTTCCTGTGACTGTTGGTCCAAATGGACCTATTGTTTGTGAGTCATCACATACTAGACTCCGATAGCTCAATTGCATCCAGGATGATCTGAGAGACAAGTAGAAGACAGAATTGTGGAACAGTGAGGAAAGTTTGCGACACAATAGGAGAACATTCAACGCAGCCTGCCTGTTCTGGTAGAAAAAATCCAAATTGTAAATTAATTTAGTAATTCACTAAATAAGTAACTAAATAAGTAATAAGTGGACTTTAAAATAAAACATCACCTGTCACTTTGCACAGGTACATCACCGATTTAGCACTAAGTCTTTCATGGGCACTTAAAGCGACCTATCTCTAAACTGTAAATGATAGACATGTTTCCCAGATGCTTAAAAATAATCTAAATGGCAGCCAACCAGAAAAGGCCCGTTTTATTCCCACTCACTGTCTCCTGCCTGTCACCATTCCGCTATCCATGCCAGTATCTTTCCTGTATCGCCATAGGATTTTATCTTGTTGAACAGCCTCATGTGTGACACCTTATAAAATGCCTTACAAAAATCCAAGTAAATTGCATCCACTGTCTCTCCCTTGTCCGTGCTGCTTGTTACTTTCTCGAAGAACTCTAACAGATTTGTCAGGCAAGATTTCCCTTCACAGAAACCATGCTGACTTCTGACTTACTTTATCATTAGCCTCCAAGTACCTCGAAACCTCATCCTTAACAGCAGAGGTAAGGAGGATTTTTTTTTGCCATAGAGTGGTAAATCTATGGAATGCTATGCCGCAGACTGTGGTGGAGGCCAAGTCCGTGCAAAAATTAAGGCGGAAGTTGATCATATCCTGATCGGTCAGGGCATCAAAGGATATGGTGAGAAAGCAGGCGCATGGGTTCGAGTGGGAACCGGGATCAGCCATGATGGAATAGCGGAGCAGACTTGATGGGCTAAATGGCCTAATTCTGCTCCTATGTCTTATGGAATTATGGTCTTATCAGGAACAGAAGGGTCTCAGCCTAAATTGTCAACAGTTTATTCCCTGAACTGCTGAGCTCCTACAGCATACTGTGTGCAGTGTTCTAGACTTCCAGCATCTTCAGAACCTCCTGTGTTTGCATAGTTATATTCTGTTAAGGGCTACTACAACTGAAATCCACAAACTTAATAACAGACTATCTAGATTGTAGAAGATAAGTCCATAAGACTATAAGACATAGGAACAGAATTGGGTCATCTGGCCCATTGAGTCTGCTCCGCCATTCAATCATGGCTGATCCTTTTTTTATCTTCTCCTCAACCTCCTTCTCCCTGTAACTTCTGTTGTCATGTCCAACCAAGAACCTATCAATCTCTGCCTTAAATACACCCAACGACCTGGCATCCACAACTGCATTTGACATCAAATTCCACAAATTCAACACCCTTTGACAAAAGAAATTTCTCCGTATCTCTGTTTTGAAAGGGTGCCCCTCTAACCTGAGGCTGTGCCCTCTTATCTTACACTCTCCCCCAATGGGAAGCATCCTTTGCACATCTACTCTGTCTAGGCCTTTCAACATTCGAAAGGTTTCAATGAGATCCCCCATCATCCTTCTGAATCCCAGCGAGCACAGACCCAGAGCCATCAAACATTTCTCGTATGATAACCCTTTCTTTCCTGGAATCATCCTTGTGAACCTCCTCTAGACCCTCTCCAACCCCAGCACATCTTTTCTAAGATGAGGAGACCAGAACTGTTCACAATACTCAAGGTGAAGCCTCACCACTGCTTTATAAAGCCTCAGCATCACATCCCTGCTCTTGTATTCCTGACCTCTTGAAATGAAAGCTAACATGGCATTTGTCTTCCTCACCCGACTCAACCTGCAAGTTAACCTTCAGGGTGTTACACACAAGGACCTCCAAGTCCCTCTGCTTCTCATATTTTGGATTTTCTCCCTGTTTATAAAATAGTCTGCACATTTATTTCTACTAACAAAGTGCATGACCATACATTTCCAACATTGTATTTCATTTGCCACTTTCTTGTCCATTCTCCTAATCTGTCTAAGTCCTTCTGCATCCTATCTGTTTCCTCAACACTACTTGCCTCTCCACCAATCTTCATATCATCTGCAAACTTGGCAACAAAGCCATCTATTCCATCTTTTTTATGATATACAGCATAAAAAGAAGTGATCCCAACACCGACCCCTGCAGAACAGCACTAGCCACTGGCAGCCAACCAGAAAAGGATCCTTTTATTCCCATTTGCTGCCTCCTACCAATCAACCAAAGCACTAACCATGTTAGTAACTTTCCTGTAAAACCATGGGCTCTTAACTTGGTAAGCAGCCTCATGTGTGGCAGCTTGTGAATCCCTTTTGAAAGTCCAAATACATAACATCCACTACATTCTCTTTATCTGTCCTACTGGAATCTCTTCAAAGAATTCCAACAGGTTTGCCAGGCAGGATCTTCCCTGAAGGAAACCATGCTGACTTTGTACTATCTTGAACTGTGCCACCAAGTACTCCATCATCTCATCCTTAACAATTGACTCTAACATCTTCCCAACCACTGAGGTCAGGATAACTGGTCAATAATTTCGTTTCTGCTGCCTTCCTCCTTTCTTAAAGAGTGGAGTAATGTTTGCAATTTTCCAGTCCTCTGGTACCATGCCAGAGTGCAATGATTTTTGAAAGGTCATTTCTAATGCTGCCACAATCTCTAACACTACCATTTTCAGAACCTTAGCGTACAGTTCATCTGATCCGGGTGGCCTATGTACCTTTAGGTCTTTCAGCTTTTTGAGCACCTTCTCTCTTGTAGCAATAACAGCACCCACTTCTCTTCCTTCGCACACTACTACATCAGGCATACTGCTAGTGTCTTCCACAGTGAAGACTGATGCAAAATATTCATTTAGTTCAACAGCCATCTCCTTGTCCCCCTGTTATTATTTCTCCTGCCTCATTTTCTAGCGGTCCTATATCCACTCTCATTCCCCTTTTATTTTTAACATACTTGGAAAAAAAACTTTTACTATCCACTTTGATATTATTTGCTAGCTTGCTTTTATATTTCAACTTTTCCCTTCCAATGCTTTTTTTTTAGTTGCTCTCTATAGGTTTTTAAAAGCTTCCCAATCCTCTATCTTCCCACTAATGTTTGCTTTGTTGTATACCCTTTCATTTGCTTTTACATTAACTTTGACTCCCCTTGTCAGCCACAGTTGTACTGTTTTACCATTTGAGTATTTCTTCATTTTTGGAATATTCACCTACTGCACCTTCCTCATTTTTCCCAGAAACACATGCCCTTGCTGCTCTGCTGACATCCCTGCCAGCAGCTCCTTCCATTTTACTTTGGCCAACTCCCCTCTCATGCCACTGTAATTTCCCTTACTCCACTGAAATACTGCTACATCAGACTTTACTTTCTCCCTATCAAATTTCAAGTTGAACGCAATCATATTGTGATCACTGGTTCCAAAGGATTCTTTTACCTTAAGCTCCCTCATCGCCTCTGGTTCATACAATTTTTACTGAAGTCATAAATAGGTGTTACAAACAACAGACGTTCATGCACTAATCTGTGCAGAACATCATTGGTCACAAATCTCCAGTCAGATAAACATCATTTTCCCCACTATTCTCTAGCTTCCATGACCAAGCTAATTTTGGACTCACCATGAGGTCCATGTACACATTAACTACACTAGCCCAGATCTTTTTTATACTGTACTTCTTTTAGAATTGTACCCACTAACTTATATTCTCTCTACTCAGTGTTCATATCAAAAAACATTTTGTTCACATTTCTCAATATTAAATTCCAACTACCACCTATCTGCTCTCTATAGCCACTGTTCTCTCTATATCTCCCTGAAGTTGATTACCATTCCTTTCATAGATACTTCCATCACTTCCACCATCTTTGCAACATAAAATCACACTTTTTATTTATCTTCCCCAGTTCTGAAGAATAGTCTCTTACCTGAAAAAGTAACTCTCTCTTTTCACAGATTCTACCTGAACTGCTGTGTTTTTTTCTGCAATTTCTCTTTTTATTTCAGACTTTAAGGCTTTTGATTGTTGGTCTCTTTCATTGAAATTACTACAGGGAAATGCAATGCTTCATCATAAGGATCTCACCAATGGATTCTGTGAAATGCTGGACAAATGTAAGGAGAAGATGCGAAGGATGAAGCTGGACAGCTAATGGGGGAGACCAGGAAAGCAATTCAAGTTCATGTTGTTCTATCTCTCGTTAATAAGAGACCTCCAGTAAATCAGCAAATATAATCAAGGACCATACACAGAAACCACAAAAAATGGTCTGGAATAAAGGAGGGAATAAAAGCAGAAGGGGATGATCCAGATAGACAAGATGCTTCCTGGCAAATAATCGAAGACTGCTTTTGGAGATAAGCAATCATCATATTCTAGAATCTTGTTGTCACTCATCTTGCTTACGAGGACTGAGTATCTGTAAAGAAGTGCATCTAACGTGGTGAATATCCGCAAACTTCTTTCCCATAAAGAATATGAGACATACACACAATAATTCCTCGTATTTAAAATAAAAATAATGGGAACATAATAGAACCAGAATAACCCAAAATGTTAAACAGTTATGCTTCACTCATGCATTTTTATAGAGAATACTTTAGAGAAGTACCTGACCAGGAACAGGCTCCTAGGCCCACAATGTTTTGCTGAATTATTTAAGTTAATGATGCCTCATCACGTTAATTCCATCTGCTTGCACATAGTTTATATCCTTTCTTTCTCTGCAGTTTATGTCCTGTATCTATCTAAGAGCCTTGTAAATGCTTCTATTGCATCTGCCTCCACGATTAACCCTAACAATGCACTCTAGGAACATGCTACTTTCAGTGTAAACATTGCCCACTCATCTCCTTGGAACTTTCCCTCTTGTCACCTAAATGTATGTGCTGTATTATTAGAGATTTCGATCCTGGGAGAAATACATTTGCTTTGTGCTTTATCTGTGCCTCTTATAATTTTATAATCTTCTGTCAGATCTCCCCTCAGCCTCTGCCACTTCAGAGAAAAGAACACAAGTTTACCTAACTTCTCTTTATAGCACATGTTCTCTAATGCAGCCAGCATCTTGGTAAACCTCTTCTGCGCCCTCTCCTAAGCTTCCATATGCTTCCTATAATGCAGAACCCAGCTTTGAGTGCAATATCAAGATGCAACCTAGCCAGGGCTACAACATAACTTCCTAATTCTTGAGCTCAGTGGTTCAAAGAGTAAAGACAAGCATGCCATACACCTTCTTCACCAATCTATCAATGTGTGGCCATTTTCAAGAAGCTACGGACTTGGAGCTCAGGACCTCTGGATCATTCAGTAACTATTGCATCCTCACTGACACTTCAACAAAATGCAATTAGTCGGTGAGAAGCAAGCTTGCTAAGATTCTAGCGAGGGGAACTCCAGTGAATCTCTGCAAGAAGTGGACAGCCTGGTAGTACCACGTTTAGTACAATCAACTCATAGGCTTATCAGTCAACGTTCAATTCCTGCCACTGTCTGTAAGGTGTTTGTGTATTCTCCCTGTGGCCATGTGGGCTTCCTCCCACATTCCAAAGATCTACGGTTAAGGTCAGCAAATGTTAGACATGCTATTTTGGCACCAGAAGCATGGTAAACCTTGCAGTTACCCCAGCGCAATCCTTACTGATTTTATTTTATGCAAAAAGACACATTTCACTGTAAATTTAAAAGTTTCAATGTGCATATGACAAATACAGCTAATCGTTTTTTATCAGGATTCTTAAAGGTCTGTGCATCTGCCTCACTGCCTCAGATTATGCCCTTTCTGCGTGGAATACACTGGTGTGCGCTTTCTAACAGAAAAAAAAACAAGGCCAATAATAAGCACAGGACAGTGTAGGATGGAGTCCGGGAGAAGTTGGTCGGGCCCTGCTCCGTACTTCTCATGCTTGTAATATGAGCCATTTCTTAATGATCTGGTGGAATCCCTGAACAAAACCAATGTGGCGGTTTCTTCATTGACAATACTTGCTCATTTCTTGGAGGCTGTTCCTCCTGCAGAGTTAGTCACCGGGTCTACATGAGGAAACTGGCTGGAGCAAGATTTCCTCTCACCGAGGATGGGCTTCAGCTTCGGCTTCAGGCCAATGGCCTTGGCATAGGCAGATTGCTCCATCTATCTATCCATGAGGCCTGAGAATTCAGGCATCTGGCTTATATTGAACCCAACTTTCTAAAGATTGGGCTGTGATCTATTCAGCTAAATTTTCTACAGCAGAACCAATATTTGATCCTGTCCACAAGTTCAATGGCACTTCTACCCGATCTACCAACATGGCTGTCAATTTCATTGTTTGGTGCAGTTACTGTGAAGATTGATTCTTCTGAACAAGCCTCTGAAACATTTACACCGACAGTCTCATCAGTCTCATTTCATGAACATTCAGCTTTCCTCCTCATTTACTTAGCTCTAGCTATCTATTTATTTATTATATATGCAGCGTGGTGCAGGGACTTCTGGCTAAATGAGCTGCAGTAACTAGCAACCCATGTGTTTAACCCTAGCTTAATCACAAGACAAATTACAATTGTAACCATAGGTTCAGCTAGTGCCTTAATCTAGGGGAACACAGCCAAACTTAAGAAATCTTGTTTGAGTGGATGTATTCCCCTGTTACAAATCAGTGCTACGAAATAACAAACAGTACACAATATGCGATTAAATGACTGAGCTTTATAATTTGTAATTTGGCCATATGGCTAGTAAAGAAACAAAAAAAGTAAATGGCACCATTCTCACAAAACAGTCTAATGCGCAACGTTGGAGCTTACGGTTCTGTCCATTCATTCTTAGTCAACCACCTCCAAGCGTCACTGACCCTCGGACGCCAGCTCCAAGTCCACTCCATCCGGCAGTCTACCAATTCTCTCCATTTGCGACTTCGCTCTTCATCTCTCACCGACAAAAAAACACAAATCCCTTCTCTCACACAAGAAAGAAACAACATGCCTCTCATTGGATGGCCCACATTCCAAAGCCCCCGTTATCTCCAGTCATAACCCAAACATTGCTGCAACAGAGAAACCATTACATTAGCAGCAAAACCTTACAGTGCGTTAGACAATGGCCGATTAACCTACTAACCAGTATGTCTTTGGGTTATGGGAGGAAACTGGAGCGCCTGAAGTGAAGAAACATGAACTTGTGGGAAGGATGTCCTAACTTTTTACAGCCAGCATCAGAATTGAATCCCAAATTCCAACACCCCAAGTTGTATTAGCATCATGCTAACCACTATGCAACCACATGCTCCCATAGGAAATGGAGTTGCTAGGGTTAGGGTAAGTTTGAAAGATTATGATCAGGAATAGCTATGGACTTGTAAAAAAGCTGGAATAGGAGTTATATCCAAGGGCAATATTCTCTTCATTACCTTAAAGATGCTCTATATCACCTTAGGAGGGGTATTTTCATAAAGTTTTCCTTACTCATTTAGAGTCGGGGCTTACTGCCACCTGCTATTTTCTCCTGGAAGAGAATAAGTGGCTTGTGAGTGAATATATTTTCAGGTGTGTTAGTGTCTTTACATGAGAGTTGACAATCTGTGATAAGTGTGAGCAAGTTTCAATGAAGAGAGCAAAGATGAGTGAGTGTTAATATGTGAAGGATGATATCTAGACTACTGGCAATGGTGGTGGTGTTTTGATACTGCGAAGTGTCAGGGTGAGAGGGATTTATGTTAACCATTTGTGTAAAGCTGTAAAGTGTACTAGGTGACACATAAACATATGAATCAGGAGCAGGACTAGGATCACCCCAAATCTGTACAGACATTTAGTGAGATCAAGTCAAGTCAAGCTTTTTATTGTCATTTCAACCATAACTGCTGGTACAATACACAGTAAAAATGAAACAACATTCCTCCAGGAGTTTGCTGACTCATGATTTCTGTTGCAACTCCAGTTTGCTCTCTGCCCCAAAATACCTATCCACCTTTGCCTTAAAAATATTAACAGATTCAGCTTTCACTTCTATTTGAGGAAAAAAAAATAAAAATTCACAATCAACTGAGAGTGAGAAAAGAGTAGCTGATTTCTGCTTTACATGGGCAATTTCTTATTTTTAAACAATGATCCTTTGTTCTAGGTTCTCCTACAAGAAGAGTAATCAACTCTATATTATCACTGTCAAGTCTATTGGAGTCAAAACATATTTCATTCAACTTTCCTCTTACTCTTCTAATCTTCAGTTGATACAGCACAGCCTATCCATCTTATCTGATAACCCACTCCATTACAGATATTGATCTGAGCTTGAGAATTAAATAATAGCCTTCACTTTTGTTCTTCCAGTTGAAACATTTTCACATGTTGCTATTTTATATTTTGTTGTCAACTCAGTTAAAGTAGTTCTATCCTTTGGCAATGTCCTTGTGCCTTTATCACAACTTGCCAATCATTTAGACCACACTTAAAATGTTGATGGAACTCAGCAGATCAGGCGGTATCTATGGAGGGGCATAAACAGACAACATTAGGACTGAAGAAGGGTCTTGGCCTCAGGTATTCCCCGCCGTAAATGCTGCCAGACTTGCTAGGTTCCTCCAGCATTGTGCGCACATTTCTCAAGATTTCCAGCTTCAGCAGAAACTCTTGTGTTTACCAATCATATAAATACACACATCATTAAAAGTTCAAGCTCCACCACACAATCAGAAAATTAAGCACTTGAAATTAACCACTCTCCTTTTCCTCTCAGCCATGTTGATAAGTTATTTTCTACGCCACAAGCTTCCATTTCCATCAATAATATTATGAATAACTCTAAAAATCTAAGCACATGACATCTATCAGTTCTGTTTTACCCACAGTAGATTTTATTTTATCGAAGGAATCTAATTGGTGTGATTTCCCTTTCACCAATCCACAATGATTTTACCTGATTACTTTATATTTTTCTTTGTGCCCTTTTATAACATAATTTATAACAGCATCTGACCTTCAAACTATGATAAATGTTAAACTACCAAGGGTATAGTTTCCTGCTCTCTGTCTTCCTTCTATTTGAATGCAAATAAGAGTTATATTTGCTATTTTCCTGTGTAATAGAACCAGTCCCAAACCAATGAATTTTGGAAAATTAAAACCAATCCATCTTCTACCTCAGCAGCCACATTGTCAACGCTAGCATGAAGTCCATCTGGACTTACAGACTTGACATTCCATGGTTCCAATCGTTTGCTCAGTGCCAGTTCCCTGATGATCATAACTTGCCCAAGTTCCTCACTCCTTTCCAGTTTGGATCTAAATCTATGTTTCGGTGAAATACAGTGAAGACATGAATAAGAGCAAGGACTCATTGCACTGATCTCCTCAGCAATCTTTCATACAGTGTATTAGTTGCCAGTGTATTTGGAGAACATGGCTCCTTCATCACACTCCTTGGAGAAATTAGATTCTGATTGCTTTTCTGTGCTACATGTTGCTCATAGCAGTGCTGGAGGAGGAACACACCCAGCAGGTGAGGCTGCTTTAATGAAGGGAGAAAATCTGTGCCAAATCACAGACAAATGACTTACCACAAAAATGGCCAGTTCTGTTATAGAAAGAGAAAATGAGTTTAAAGAGGTAGAAGACAATACTGAGCCCAAAAGTTTACAACATGGCAGGCAAAAGATAAGACGTTGTTCCTCATCATTATAACCATTCAGAAGACTTTTGATATAGAGGTCAGAACAGGGTGGATTGAAGAATTAGAGAGGAAGGCCACAGAAAGCTTTGACCTTGGTCTACAACATCGAGAGAAGAACAGAAGAAGTCTAAGTGAATCATTGCTTCACCTGGAAGGATAGTTCAAAACTCCGGATGTTGGGAAAGGAAAGCGTAAAATAAGAAAAGTTACATCTGTGTTTGCAGAAGATGGATCATTCAGATCTGAAGAATCACAATAATATCAATGCAGAACCCCCATCTCAAACACTTTCTCCCTCTTAGAGCTATTCTCCCTGAAGTGTGGGATTGATGGAGTTATCTTTAGAAGGAGATAACGTCAAAATTTGTTCTATCTCGGTTCTGGAAGATGCAGGGCTCTTAGTGGCTGAGCCAAGGAAGATACAATGGAAGTATTTTTTAGTAATCTAAATTGCAGTCCTTTCATACAGTAATTGGTAAAATGCCACTTTGTTATTGGTATATTATTTGTTCATTATCCACTGGCAAGGGGATGGGCTTTCACTGCCCATCCTGAGATGATAGGAGACAACAGTGATATCTTTACTGTTTAAACAGCGAGTGACAATTATTTGTATATTTAAGACACAATGAGTCATGGAGTCATTGAGTAATACAGTACAGAAACAACAAACAAGACTGGGATGGTAAGATGCTCCCTTCCCTCATCCTGATGGGTTAATGTTATCTATTCTACGTATGCTGGAGATTCACCGTAATATCAATGCAGAACCCTAATCTCAAAAACTTTGTCTCCCTTAGAACTCTTCTCCGGGAAGTGTGTGATCAATGGCCTTATCCTTAGGAGGAGATACTGTAGCATCATTCTTTAAAAAGTTATACAGTTTGGATCTCCATACAAGGTGTTCAAAAAGAGTGTGCCGCATCTATTTCCCAAATGTAAACGTTAATTAGTTTGTGTATAAACAGAGCTGGAAGATATTGATTTCTGGCTTGGAGAACTGAATCATGCTACTGCTGGTGGTTGTCTGAAGTTGTTGAGTTCAATATGAAATCCCAAGAACTGCAACGTGCCCAGTCACACAATAAGGTGTCGTTCTATGAGTTTGCATTTTTGTCTTTGCAATCAAGTATTGGATGCAATGATTTATGTAACCATCTTTCTTCTGGTTGTGTCAGAGCTGGTCAGTTCTAGTGTGATGTTATTTACTTCTTAACTCACTTTTTCTCTCCCCATGCTTCGTGACCTACTGCATATTTCCAGCCAGCCATGATGTTTCATATTTCCAGTCACTAAAACCCACATTTTATAGTTGTTAAGGTTATCTCTTAAATTGCACCCATTCACCTCTTAGTAAATAGCCCCAAAAGCACTGGTCAGCTGTGATGGCACTGCAAGTTTTCCATTGCCCCTATGCACACATGTATTACTTGTGGATATGACACTAAACTTGACTTTGATATTTTTGTCACAATCTTATCACAAACATTCCCTCTGATATCTCCTCTTCTCTCCCTCTCTACAAGTTAAAGCATACTTGCTTTCTCATTCCCTCTGATATCTCCTCTTCTCTCCCACTCTACAAGTTAAAGCATACTTGCTTTCTCATTCCCTCTGATATCTCCTCTTCTCTCCCTCTCTACAAGTTAAAGCATACTTGCTTTCTCATTCCGTCTGATATCTCCTCTTCTCTCCCTCTCTATAAGTTAAAGCATACTTGCTTTCTCATTTCTCCAGTTTGTCAACCTGAGAAGCTTAACCTGCGTCTTGCTTCCTTAAAGCTACCTGACCTGCTGAGTATTTCCAAAACTTTGATTTGTATTTCTGATTTCCCTTCATTGAATATAGAGTAATTCAAAAGCTTTTCTCAAGTCCTTTATTTCAAAAAAGATAAAGCAACTATTTTGAGTTCTTAGGAGCTCACCTTAAACTAACCGATTCAATAGCATTTCAAACTACTAAATTTTAGAGTGATTGTCATACGAAAAATTGAATGTAGTTATATACTTGGAGAAAACATTTCCAATACTGTTTCAAGATAACAAACACTTTAGATTTGGTTTTACATCAACGTCCGTGGGATTTACAAGGCTTGCACTACCTTGTATACTCTGATCACTAATCCCTACTACAAATCGCTGCTAGAACGTCAAATCAGTTTACAAGGAAATCAGGGTCTGGCCAAAAGAGCAATCTAAGTGTTACAGAACTGTTTGAAAGCAAGACTGGAAGGTGTTCAAGGAGATAGATAGATAGATAGATAGATAGATAGATAGATAGATAGATACTTTATTCATCCCCATGGGGAAATTCAACTTTTTTCCAATGTCCCATACACTTGTTGTAGCAAAACTAATTACATACAATAACTCAGTAAAAAATATGATATGCATCTAAATCGCTATCTCAAAAAGCATTAATAATAGCTTTTAAAAAGTTCTTAAGTCCTGGCGGTTGAATTGTAAAGCCTAATGGCATTGGGGAGTATTGACCTCTTCATCCTGTCTGAGGAGCATTGCATCGATAGTAACCTGTCGCTGAAACTGCTTCTCTGTCTCTGGATGGTGCTATGTAGAGGATGTTCAGAGTTTTCCATAATTGACCGTAGCCTACTCAGCGCCCTTCGCTCAGCTACCGATGTTAAACTCTCCAGCACTTTGCCCACGACAGAGCCCGCCTTCCTTACCAGCTTATTAAGACGTGAGGCATCCCTCTTCTTAATGCTTCCTCCCCAACACGCCACCACAAAGAAGAGGGCGCTCTCCACAACTGACCTATAGAACATCTTCAGCATCTCACTACAGACATTGAATGACGCCAACCTTCTAAGGAAGTACAGTCGACTCTGTGCCTTCCTGCACAAGGTATCTGTGTTACCAATGTGTGGAACCCTGTGGTTACCAATAGAAACGTCGATGAATATGCAAAATCTGTGACTGGCTATAGGGCAAAATGCATTGGGGACATCACTCTTACTAAATCAATCATGATTCAGGTCAGTCAGAAGGCATGGCTGACGGCAGAGGTCTGGGCACTGCTGAAATAATGGGATGCCTTCAGTTCAGGGAATGAGGTGGTTCTCATATCAACAAAAGTTGCACTTCCCCACACTATCAGCAAGGCGAAATGGGACGACACACAGAAAGTCTATAGCCAGTTCTCTGATACCAGAGACACTGTGAAGGGGAACAAATAGTCAACATTTAAGGCCAAGGAACGAGAAAGGAAGAAGCAGGAGCCTGAATACGAAGGTGGTGGGAGAGGAAGGAGTACAAGCTGGCAGGTAATTGGTGAAACCCGGTCAGAAGTAAGTGGGTGAGTCAGGGAAGGTGGATGAAATGAGAAGCTGGGAGGTGATAGGTGGAAGAGAACAGTGGACCATGGAAGAAACAGCAAGAGCACAGGAACCAGAGGGAGGTAATGGGCAGGGAAGAAGATCAAGGATCAAACTGTAGCTAGAATGGCAAAATGGAATAAGAGAGATGGTGCAGGAAATTTCAGGAAGATGGAGAAACTTGCTTTGAATCATTTTGTATGTCATTTGTCCAGCATTGTCTAGCCTAGCACTTGGGTAATAGGGTAAAAGACTTTCACTTCAGGCCAAGCTTACCAACAACAATAATAAAGCTAGCAAAGGGTTAATAAAATGTATGTCATCATTGCAGAACACTTAGCATTCAATTCCTCAAATACAAAGAGAATAAAATAATGCATACTTTATTCATTCAGTGGGTCTGAATTTGACTGTCAAAACTAATGTTTATTGTCCATCTTATTCTGCAGCAAATTTCTACAGATGGGCCATGGAAGGCATTCTAACTGGTTGCATCAGCATGGGGGAGCCACAACACAGGACTGGGAAAAGAAAAACTACAGGGGTTGCAAACTCAGCCAGCTCATCATGGGCACCAGGCTCCTCAGCATCAAGGAAACCTTCAATAGACGATGCATCAAAAAAACGGCATCAATCGTTAAGGACACACCATCACCCAGGATGTACTCTCTTCTCATTGCTACTATCTCTTCATATCAGAAAGGAGGTACAAGAGCCTAAAGTCACACATTCAATGTTTTAGGAATAGCACCTTCCCCTCTGTATTCAGATTTCTGAATGGACAGTAAACCAACCCTTGAACGCTACCTTACTATTTTTGCTCTTGCTTTGCAATAGTTATTTAATTTTAAGTATACAGTGGCCATTTTATATGGTATCTTCTGTACCTGATAAATTGGCCACTGAATGTAGCTTCTACATCTTCTGCTGCTGTAGCCCATCCACTTCGAAGTTCAATGTGGTGTGCAGTAGGAGATGCTTTTCTACACACCACTGTTGCAACATGTTACTGTCGTTTTCGCATTACCTTGAACCAGTCTGACTATTCTCCTCTGAACTCTCTCCTTCACCCACCGAACAGCAGCTCACTGGATTTGTCTTTTGTTTTGCTTTACGTACCGTTCTCTATGAACACCAGACTGTTGTACATGAGAATCCTAGGAGATGAAAACACCCCATTTGGCACCAACAATCATTCCATGGTCAAAGTCACTTAGATCACATTTCTTCTACATTCTGATGTTTGGTCTGAACAACAAATAAACCTCTTGATGACATCTGCAGGCTTTTATGCATTGAGTTGCTGCCACATGACAGGCTGACTTTATATTTGCGTTAATGTGCAGATGTACAGGTGTTCTATATAAAGTTGCCGCTGAGTACATATATATATTTCTTATTGCACTTATACTATTCTTTTAATTTTTTGCACTGTTGCTGCAAAACAAATTTCACAACATATGTCAGTGATATTAAATCTGATTCTAATTCTGATTTTGATTCAAGTTGTCTCTGAACAATGTCACTTCAAGAAAATTCAGGAAACAGTAAAGATTTAGAGTGGGTTTCCAGTTACATAGGTCAAACTAGTTAATGCTATCTCAGATTGCCTTAAGTGCCTTTAGGATAATCCAGTGTTTCTGTGTTATGATTACTGATATTGTTATTTTTTTTTCAGTTTTATTCAATCATTTCCTCAGCTGTCATAGTTATATTTGACTTCATATTTCTGGACCAGTAGCTAAGACTTTGAGGCATAGAATGTAGGAACAGATTCGTGACCCATTAAGCTAACATGAATCATCAAGCACCCTTTTTATTTTCCCATTGTTCCCATCAGCTTCCCCCAGACTGTACCAGTCACCACCGCACCAGGATTAACTTTCAGTGGTCAGTTCACCCACCTACCTTCACACCGTTGGGATGTGGGAGGAAACCAGAGCCCCTGGAGAAAATCAATGTAGTCGGAGAGAGAAAGTTCAAGTCCGCATAGCCAAAACCCTGGGTTAGGATTGAGCTGCATCTCTAGAGCTGTGAGATATCAGTTTTACTAACCATGCCACTGCAGTCAGAATTAGAATCAGGTTTAATATCACTAGTATATGTTGTGAAATTGTCTTCACAATATATAATGGTAAAAAAATTGTGAATTACAGTAAGTAGTTTCTTTATCTACTAAATAGTTAAATTAAATAAGTAGTACAAGAATAGAAACAAAAAGTAGTGAGGTAGTGTTCATAGGTTCAATGTTGATTCAGAAATCAAAAGGCAGAGGGGAAGAAGCTGTTTCTGAATTGTTGAGTGTGTGTCTTTAGGCTTCTGTACCTTCTTCCTGATGGTAGCATTGAGAACAAGGCATAACCTCAGTGATGGGGATGCTTAATGATGGATGCCGACTTTTGAGGCAACGCTCCTTGAAGATGTCCTGGATACTACGGAGGCTAGTGCCCATATGGGAGCTGACTGAGTTTACAGCTCTCTGCAGCTTATTTTGATCCTGTGCTGTAGTCCCCCTCCCCATACCAGACAGTGATGCGGACAGTTAAAATGCCCTCCACGATACACCTGTAGAAATTTGCGATTGTCTTTGGTGACATATCAAATCTCTTCAAACTCCGAATGAAATATGCCCACTGTTGTGCCTTCTCTGTAGCAGTGCAGTGTCTTTGCCGCAGCAGTACAATGCAATACATAATAACAGAGAAAAAACCTGAATTACTGTAAGTAATTTTGAACTACTTTTGTCACGTACCCTGTGACCGGGTTACCGAACCAGCAGAAATGGAATACACGTTGGAGTCTGGTATCACTGTAACTAATAGTGTTTATTAGTAAACTAAGTAATACAGTACTATAAAATGCAAATCTATGAAATAAGTTAGCAATGATATATACAGAAGTGTGGAAATAGGAATCAAAACCAAGTTCTTTCAAAGTCTAGGGGTAAATGGATAGTTTTACGATGGTGCAGAGTTCAGTTCAGTTCAGTTTAGTTTAGGTCGAGGTAGTTGCTGGTGTACCATTGGAGAGAGAGAGAGAGAGCGAGAGAGCGAGAGGTGATGCAGTAGCCGTCAAACCTTCCGTTGTCTTCCTGTCCTGTTATGGTCACTGATTATGACCCCGTACGACCGTTCTTCAGTGGTAGACCTGTCATCCAGGCAAGGGTGGACACACAAACAAGTCCCCAGCGGTCGCACCTTCTCACACTGTGAGCCACTGATTGATTCCCCGAATCGATCCTCCAAACCCCCACCTTCACATGGGTGCACAACGCTCTTTCAGTGTCCCGTGGTATGTCTGCTGGTATCTTCGCAGACCTGCTTTTTACCTCTCCCGTTGGGGTACCGACCATCAGGCCGTCCGTCACCTGGTCCCGCCTTGCTGTCTCAGCAAGAATCTTACAAGCAGGCAAAGAGAGTGTCCTTGGAGCAAAGGTAAACAATCAGCCAAAGTCATAATATTAAATCATGTCTCTCTCTCTCTCATCTGCAGCAGGATGCCTCCCCCCTCTTCTCTTTCTCTCTCATTAGCAGCATAGTTCACAGGGGGGTCAACTCTGGACCCCCATCTCAGCTTGGTTTGCTCATCACACTTTATTTAACTATTTTAATTATTTTATATATAAAATAGTTAATTTAAATAAGTAGTGCAAAAATTAAAGTAAAAAAATAGTAGTGAGGTAATATTCATGCGTTCAATGAGAACAAGGCATGACTTGGGTGATGAGGGCCCTTAATGATGGATGTCAGCTTTCTGAGGCATCGCTCCTTGAAGATGTCCTTGATTCTACTGAGACTGGTGCCCATGATGGAGCTCACTAAGTTAAACTCTCTGCAACTTACTTTGGTCTGTGCAGTCACCCACCTCTCCATACCAGACGGTAATGCAGCCAGTCAGCATGCTCTCCACGGCACATCTGTGGAAATCTTCGAGTGCCTTTGACGTACCAAATCTCCTCAAACTCCTAATGAAATATAGATGCTGTTGTGCCTTCGTTGTAGCTGCACTGATATGTTAGGTCCAGGATAGATCCTCAGGAATATTGACACCCGGGAACCTGAAGTTGTTCATCTTTCCACTCTGATCCCTCTATGAGGACTGGTGTGTGTTCTCTCATATTAACTTTTCTGAAGTCCATAATCAGTTCTCTGGTCTTACAGACACTGAGAGCAAGGTAACACACCAGTGACTTACCTCCTAGCTATCAATCCACCAGCTCAGTGTTACTCTACCCCAAAGTGTATTCTCTTTTAAACTTACCTGGAACACTGAGCCTTAATCACAGACTACAGCGGAACCATTCCTAGTTTACTCATGCAGAAACTCCACACGCTCAGTTCTGTAGCACGATGTGACAGGAAGATATGATAAATCAGGCGTTTCATCTGTTGGCTTTGAAGATCAAAACGGGATGCAAGGAATCAAAAATTTATCTTTCAGTGGTAAATAAAGCAATCAATCATCCTTTCACACATTGACAGGCTCTGAGTGAACCAGCAAGCTTAAATCAGAGTTTCATTGGGATCAAATTTAACAGTTGCGTCCCTGAAAAAAACTCCGCTTTACTTGCTGAGACATTTTAAAACTAATTTCTTAATGGTGCAGCTGATTAAATAAGAATGTTCTACATGATCTGCCAGCAAAACCCATTTGTATTAGGCAAAGAAACAAGGACAGTGTTTATACAGTCATTTCCTGAACATGATAATTAAGTGGAATAGATTCAGCTGAAGTGTTTTGGATGGGTATAGGTTCATTGAGAGAGGGAGCTTGGGGGCATATAGAAGATAAGGTGTTGCAGATTTGAGAGGAGCAGGGTCAAGCATAGGTGCTGAGTTATGACCAAAAGAGCTATGAATGGTCTAGCTGAGCTACGGAAGTTTGGTGTGAAGAGCAAAGGTGTTGTTGGTCAGGGCATCGAGGGACAGAAGACAATGGCTTTTTTCTTTCCCATACTTAGACTGGAAATGGTCTTTGCTCATTCAGCTGCTGCTGAATGGGCAATGGGACTTTTCAGGAAAAGGGGAAATAGTTAGAACCACTGAACAAGGGGAGCTGCTGCCTCACATTCCTGTTCAGGTTCAAGGTTATCATCATGGGCACACGTACCCACGGTATCAATGCCATGAAAGTTATCTTTCTGCTGCAGCAGCAAAATTTGTTTTGAGCATGATAAACAGAAATCACACAAACTTAAATTAACTTAAATTATACATGATTTACAAAACAAAACAAACAAAAATAAACATATTAGTGTTAGTGCTTTGAGGGAAACATAGTCTGAGGTGAAATTAGGGTTCTTCAGGTCAATTCAAGAACCTGATGGCTGTGGGGAACAAGCTATTGGTAAACCTTGAAGTGTGGGTCTTCAGGGTCCTTTCCCTGCTTCCTCATGACAGCAATGAGACCAGGGAACAGTCTGGATCCACATGGGTTCAAATTGGCAGAGGCCTGGTTCAGTCCTGATCATTTTTGCAGAGTGTGCACTTTTGTGACTGCATGAATATTCTGGTTTCCTCTCATTTTCTAAAGGCAGCCAGGTTGATATATTACTTGGCCATTTTAAACTACTCCTAGTGTGCAAGTGGCTCTCCACAGGGCAGTAGAGCACCTTGACAACAGCAAAATATATAAAACCCCTTTTTGCTGGGCGTCTCTAGAGATGTGACTCGATAGCCCCTCGTTAACAGCCACCGGAATCAGCAGGGAGGAAACCACCTTTCTCAGATTCCAAACATTTCAGGTAGATATGACTTGGGTGCCACCAACCCATGAGGTTGGGATGTTTCACACACCCGAAACCCGATTTGTGTGAATATTGTGTAGCTTACTGCTCCCATGTAATAGCCTGGCAACAAGAAATAACAGGCTGTACACTGCATACAATTATATAAAAAAATTATATTTATGAATATTTGCTTAATCAAACTAATTGAAGTTATTAAAGAAAAGTAAGAGAAAAAAACAAAAGGCCCATCATAATTAAATGGTCAAATGTGCGCATAAGTTAGAGCTCATCTTAAAGTTATCTTTAACTCACGCGCTGGACCCTCAGTCTGCGTGACCACCTTCCGAATGTCACTCAAAATCCATCTCAAACACATGGGATTCCCCACAAGAGTATTGGTCCTTCATCCTTGAAGCCATTCATCTGCACAAAGCACCTTATGCAACAGGGACGGCATCCTCAGCCAGCTTCGCTCCTGGCTTCTCCCAGCTCCTGCCAAAAAGACCTTGACCCAGACCAGTGTCTGTCACAGAAACCTCTCCGCCCAGCATTCTCTAAAGCTTTCTCTGAAGTCCACCATCCTGACTGACTGACGCAACTTTCTTCAGTTGAACAACAAAGCCCATTATCTTAGCTCAAACCCAAACAGCCTGAAAGCAGAACAGGTGGCCCTTACAATACTGCTAAAATGAAATACCTACAGCACGGCAATAAAAATCTTAACCAGGGTGTTACAAACACATCAGACTACAGTTTATTGATTACAGCTCACCATTCAATACCATCCATCCTTCAGTATTACCTACCAAGCTTCTAACTCTGGGCTTCTGAACCTTCCTCTGCAACTGGATCCTTGACATCCTCATCAGGAGACCACAGTCAGTGCACATCAATAATAAAATCTCCTCTTCATTGACAATCAACAAAGACACACCTTAAGGAAGGCTGCTTAGCTACTGCTCTATGCTCTCTTCACTCAATGGCTAAGCACAGCTCAAATGCCATTTATAAATTCACAGATGACAGCACAGTTATTGGTAAAATCTCACACAGTGACAAGGAGGCACACAGAGTGAGATAGATTGACTGGCTTAACAATGTTGCAACAACGGCCTTACGCTCAACATCAGCAAGACCAATGAACTGACTGTGGACTTCAGAAAGGGGAAGTCAGGAAAATACACACCAGTCCTCATTGAGAGTTCAGTGGAGGAAAGGGTGAGCACCTTTAAGTTCTTGGGTATCACTATCTTCTTCTTGTAAGTACCATTGAGGAGAGGTAAAGGAGCCTAAAGACCCACACAAATGATTCTATAACAACTTCTTTCTCTCTACCATCAGGAGAATAGTCCATGAACCCTTTAACACAACATCTTTATTCATTTCTTTTTGCACTATTTATTTATTTTGTAATTTATAGTAACTTATATCTTGGTATTCTATTATGCTGAGTTGCCCCACTACTAGATACACTGGTTTTTAATATAAATATTTAATCAGCCAATCATGTGGTAGCAACTCAATGAATAAAAACATGCAGATATGGTCAAGAGGTTCAGTTGTTGTCGAGATCAAGCATCAGAATGAGGAAGAAATGTGATCTAAGTGACTTTGATCGTGGAATGATTATTGGTTCTGAATGGGATAGTTTGAGTATCTCAGAAACTGCAGATTTTGGGGGGATTTTGCACACAACAGTCTCTAGAACTTACAGAGAGTAGCATGATGATGGTGGTGGACTTTAGGAGATCTAGGCCTCATATGGAGCCAGTGATCATTAATGGAGAATGTGTGGAGCAGGTTAAGACCTACAAGTATCTGGGAGTACAGTTAGATGAGAAGCTAGACTGGACTGCCAACACAGATGCCTTGTGCAGGAAGGCACAGAGTCGACTGTACTTCCTTAGAAGGTTGGCGTCATTCAATGTCTGTAGTGAGATGCTGAAGATGTTCTATAGGTCAGTTGTGGAGAGCGCCCTCTTCTTTGTGGTGGCATGTTGGGGAGGAAGCATTAAGAAGAGGGACGCCTCACGTCTTAATAAGCTGGTAAGGAAGGCGGGCTCTGTCGTGAGCAAAGTACTGGAGAGTTTAACATCGGTAGCTGAGCGAAGGGCACTGAGTAGGCTACGGTCAATTATGGAAAACTCTGAACATCCTCTACATAGCACCATCCAGAGACAGAGAAGCAGTTTCAGCGACAGGTTACTATCGATGCAATGCTCCTCAGACAGGATGAAGAGGTCAATACTCCCCAATGCCATTAGGCTTTACAATTCTACCGCCAGGACTTAAGAACTTTTTAAAAGCTATTATTAATGCTTTTTGAGATAGTGATTTAGATGCATATCATATTTTTTTACTGAGTTAAGTATTGTATGTAATTAGTTATGCTACAACAAGTGTATGGGACATTGGAAAAAAGTCGAATTTCCCCATGGGGATGAATAAAGTATCTATCTATCTATCTATCTATGAAAAGCAGTCTACCATCCAGAGGGCAGCATTTCTCTTGACGAAAGTTTTTTTGTTAATGAGAGAGGTTAGAGGAGAATGGCCAGACTGGTTCAAACTGACAGGAAGGGAAATTAACTCAAATAACTACACCTTACACGAGGGGTATGCAGTAGAGTGTCTCTGAATTCACAACTCATCAAACCTTGAAGTGGACAGGCTACAGCAGGAGAAAACCAAACACATACACTCAGTGGCCATTCTATTGGTTATATGATAGTTATTCACTTTCCAGGCTCCAAACATGATGCAAACTGCGGTTTCATTTTAGCAGAGAGATAGAAACTGCCTAAGGGTCAAGGGGTTTGTTGTTCACTAAGGTAAATTCGTTCTTAGCAATATAAGGTTCAAGATATTTGTTGCCAAATAAATTACATTTCTAATCAGTATATTTTTCTCATCCTTTTGACTTAACCAAGAGAAAAAACAGGGTCCAGGTTGGCCTAGTTAAACTTTAACTCAATCAGGTGGGTTCACATTGGTCCAGATAAATTATGACCTGATCGAGAGAAATGAGAGGGTCCATACTGGCCTAATTAAACACTTCACCCAGCCTGATTATGTAGTTGACAAACATCACATACCTGTAAAGCCAATTAATAGAAAAACTGTAAATATTTGAGAGCAACCATGGTTGATAAGAGTGACAGAGAGATGATATAGAATTCATTCCTTTGCCTCAGTTTCTATAATTGATGTGTTTGTCTGCAACTCTCTGGTATGATTTTCCAATTCATAAAAAGTGTTGATGTGTTCAGAAATCCTGTGTAAGTTATTAATCTCTGTTAAGAACCATTCAGAATTAAAACATGCTTGTATTTAAACTACTTTGCTAGCTGGAAGTATCTCCTCCTTTGTGGGAGGGGGACCTACTGCTCAAAATAACGATACTTACCAGATAGACACCTTCAGGTACAGATTAAGGTATGGAAGAAATCTAGTCCTTGAAGTGTAGGTTGATACCATATAATCTCCCTGATGTGAAGGTATTTGTAGATTCTTATAGCAGATGGGGCTTAAAGTCTTCCTTAAGCTTAATGCTCATCACTGAATACAATCAAAACAATCACAATTGCTGCCACAATACAACAAATGTCAAGTTATATAAGGCAGTGACAATAAATCTGATTCTAAATGAGTGTGGGAGTTGTTGGGAATATGTGGAAAGGAAATTAATATTGATGCAGGTTTAGTGTAACTGAATGCTTTATGGTCATGGTGGACTTGGAGGCAAAGAGGTCTGTTCCATGGGGCATGACTCAATGATGTTATTTTGCCCACTAAGTCTGGGCTGGCTGCCACCAGAGCAATCCTATCAATTCCACCCATGCTTTTTCTCATAGTCCAGCTAATTAATGTCTCTTGAGTGTCTAGGTAATTCATTATAGATGTCTAGGCAGTAATAATGTCAGTGGTGAGACTCAGCCGGCTGTCAACAATATACATACAGCCTGGAAAGATTTTAGATAGTAATGCCACAGAGAGGAAGAACGTTTTTGGAACATCCTACTCCAACTAGACAGAAAAAAGAATGAACACAATTTACTTCTATGTATGGATTTGACAATGTTTGCAGTAAAAATTGGTTGCCGATCAGCATCATTTCAACAGCAGATATTAAAGTTATCTCTTTCCCTTTGATTTGTGATATGACAGTCCTACCTAACCATCAAGCACAAACATCAAGTTATCTTCTAACACAAATAAAATCTCTTTGAAAGATAGAGTGAACTAAACTAATGTCAAATTAAGATGATACAACAAAGCAATTATCCTGTTTGAAGCAAGACGGAGTTGTGGCTCAATGGCAGACGTTGCTTTGAGGGAAACCAAAACCATAAGCAGTGTAATACAATATAATAACACTGTGCTCATTTATCCCAGTCTAGTTACCACCCTCAAAACTCTAACCCACTCTCTCTATCTCTAACGACACCCTACTACACTCTACCCCACCTCCAACCCAACCCACCCTACTCCAGCGGTGCACATATCTCCACGGTTTCACATGACCAAATATTTCCTTATTCTCAGTCCACTTGGCAAATCTACCAAGCCACTTATGCACCTTGCCATCCCAACTCACTACATCCTTCATAGAGCTCCTCCAATCACATCACTCTGCCCCATCATCCTTTCAGTTGAAAAAGATAAAGAAATCAGGCAATTTGATAGCTAACTGCAGTGTTTGCAGTCTAGTCCCTTGGATTCCAAAAAACAACAAGCCTGAGTTTATAACTGTGCACAGGAGGTACTGATATGATACGGCAATAATGAATATAGAATTAAGACAGGTTTTTATAAACAAAGAAACATTTATTTAAATTCATCTCAACAACAAATGAAAAATAAACAAACGACTAACTTAACCAGAAGTTAACTGCTATACGACAACTCGAACAGTTCTTAAAGCGATAAATGCGAACACAGTTCTTAAAAGTGGTAAATGCGAAAGTCCAAATGATTTACACAATCAATTAGGACAGACTTTCCTGAAGTAACGAATTCCTCGACGACGTGACATTACTGCTGATCTCAGCCGAAATATGCCTTGCCCGAAGGATTCATGGCAAAGGAAATAAAAATGGTTTAAAGAAATTACCTTTTCCCTGGTGAATAACACTGCGTCCAACCCCTTCTGCTTTCCCAGTGCAGGGGCTATCTCGGATGCAGGTTACTGGTTCCTTGAACGAAGATTAAATAAAGTCAATCCTGTATTACCACCGACAACACCAACTTTACTTGATCCTTTGGGTTTTCCACACTTCAGCAAATCTTCACTCTCCAATACTTGGACTTTAAAATTAAATTGAAGTTACATCAAACATAACTTGCAGTGACTTTCAAAACTGCTGGCACTACTTACAATAGAAAGTAAAACTCTGCTTTAAAACGAAATTGCTTCATGAGATGAATATGCAGCATAACGGAGTCTGACAAATTAAACAACAAACTGACCTGTGTCACAGCAAGGCTTTCCCGTTTTATACCTGTTGAAACAGGCCATCACATGACCTCTCACTGGCGGGATAATTACATCATGTGACCTCACATTGGTGGGAAATTACATCACCCCACCATCACAAGACCATTACATCATGCTCACCAAGTACTCCATTACATCATGGTCATAAGACAGTCACAAGATACCCACGGGGTATGTAACAACTCCCTCCAAAAAACAATTTGTCTGTCATGAGCAAAATTTTAACAATTAACTATTTACTGAAAAAAGTACAAATGTATAAAATTTACAGCATACACAGTATACATAGTATTATCATACAGCACATTACAAATTAATATACAGTACAAGTGTTACAAATATTAAAATATCACTCCATAAAAAAATTACATTGTACATTCAATATGTAGATAGACAATCAGCAATCACATTATCTTTGCTTTTAATATGTTACCAAAATATTGTACTCCTGTAACATCAAACCTTTGTTGCTAAATTGGAGTTCAATTTATTTCCTTAACCATTTTCCTTAACCAAGCCCAGACCTACAACATAACCAAGGTAAGTCACAGTGGCATGACCAAGTTCACTTTTAGCTAGGTTAATAGTTAAGTTAACCTTTGAAAGCCTTTCAAATAGTTTCTCCACTGCAGTAATATGTGCTTCCCAAGTATAATTTCCTGTAACTAAATAGTCAATATATACATCTGTATCTTTTAACCCATGAATCACTGAATTAATCATCCACTGGAAAGTACCTGGGGCATTCTTCATCCCAAATGGAAGAACATTATATTCATATAACCCAGATAGGGTTATAGATGCAGAAATCTCTCTCCCTCTATCTGTCAATGGAACACAACAATACCCTTTCAACAAATCAATCTTTGTAAGGAACTTTGCTTTTCCAACTTTATCTACACAATCATCCACTCTAGGAATTGAATATGCATCAGTTTTCATTACAGCATTCACCTTCCTGTAGTCAGTACAAAACCGAATACCGCCGTCTGACTTAGGCATCATAAGGCGAACTCCAATCTGAATTAGAAGGTTTAATAATATTATTTTCTAACATATACTTAATTTCTTGTTCAGCAAGTTCACAATTTTCCATGTTCATCCTATATGGATGTTGCTTTATGGGTTTGGCATCTCCAACATCTACATTATGTGAAGCTACTGTGGTTCCTCTAGGAACATCTGGAAATACATCCCTATATTTAAAAATTAATTGCTTCATCTGCTGCTTCTGCTCTGGTTGTAAATGAGCTAATTTCTCATTAATATTTTCCAAACTGGTTGAGATTGGTAATCCGGCAGAAACAATGTTGGGTTTAGAATGAGTTAAAGATGAATCATCCATTAAGTTCCTCGTGAGATCAGACTCATTACTATTGACCACCACAGTCTTAGTAGCAGACTGTTTCTCATAATATGGTTTTATCATATTTATATGGCAAAGTTGTGTTGGCCTTCTTCGATCTGGAGTTTTTAATCACATAATCCACATCATTAACTTTAGATGTAATTTCATAAGGACCATGAAATTTTGCTTGTAAAGGATTCATTTGTATCAGGAAAAGAACCAACACCATACCTCCAGGCTTAAATGACCTCATCCAAGCTTCTTTGTCATACCATGTTTTCATTTTCTCCTGAGTAAATTTTAAATATTCCCTGGCTAAGCTACAAGTTTTATGTAATCTGTCCTTAAATTTTAAAACATAATCCAGCAAATTAGTGTGTACCTTTTTATTAATCCATTGTTCTTTTAATAAGGCCAAAGGTCCTCTAACACTATGCCCAAATACAAGTTCAAATGGACTAAAACCTAATGATTCCTGTACTGACTCCCATACTGCAAATAAAAGTAAGTATATGCCCTCACCCCAATCATTTCCATTTTTCACACAATACGTCCTAATCATAGTCTTGAGGGTAGAATGAAACCTCTCCAAGGCTCCTTGCGATTCTGTATGGTATGCAGATGAGGTAATCTTCTTAGCTCCCAGTTTATAAACTATCTGTTGAAACAATACAGACATAAAGTTACTACCTTGATCAGATTGTATTTCCTCAGGCAAACCAAAATAAGTAAATAATTCTATAAGAGCCTTTCTTACAGTTTTAGTCATTATAATGCTCAGTGGTACTGCCTCTGGAAACCTAGATGCAATGCACATGATGGTCAGCAAGTACTGGTGGCCACTGTTTGTTTTTGGTAATGGGCCTACACATTCTATAATAATTTTGGAAAATGGTTCACCGAATGTGGGAATAGATTGCAGTGGGGCCACTGGAGTAACTTGATTAGGCTTACCCACAATTTGGCAAGTATGACATGTTCTGCCAAACGTCACCACATCGTTTCTCAAACCAGACTAGTAAAAATGTTTAAAAACCTTGTCCACAGTTTTCTTCACCCCTTGATGTCCACCCAAGAGCACACAATGGGCTAAAGTTAAAATCTCATTTCGATAAACTTTAGGAATAACTACCTGTTGAATAACCTTCCATTCATCACTTGCACGAATTGCAGATGAGTTCCACTTCCTCATCAACACTCCTTTCTCAAAATAATATCCTACTGGCACTTTATCAATTTCACTATCCAGAAGAACTTGTTTCTTTAATTTGATCATCTCAGGGTCTCTACTCTGCTCAGCTATCATCTCCTTTTGAGACAGAGACAAATCTTTAGGGTCAGTCTTACTCCAAGAATCTTGTTCAAACAATGAAGGTAAGAAAGTTTCTGACACATCCTCAAAATTCGAATCCCAAGTTGAACAGTCATAGGTAACAACCTCATCCTGCACATAAAGCTTTTTAGCCATAGCTCGAGTTACAACACAGGAGGAATCTGTGTTAGAATCCATCCGTGGTTCCTCTGACTTTATTGTCAAATGCACTTCAGGAAAAACTTGTCCATCTGCCAAGTCGTTTCCTAACAATAAAGAAACATAATTTACGGGTAACCTAGGTTGTTGTCCTACTTTAACAAGTCTTGTAACTAACCCTGACCTTAAATTTACTCGTTGCAAATGTACAGGCATAAGGGCACTCCCAACACCTCGTATATAGTTTACCTCACCAGTGTCAGACTCAACACTAAACTTTAACACACTGTCTAGCATCAGTGATTGAGAATCTTCAGTATCCCTAAGGATTTTTATTGGCACCAGAGTAGATCCTTCTTTCAAGGATACAAATCCTTCAGTTATAAAATGATCATATCCCCTCTTAACTCGGTCAGACTCTAACAAAGCTTCATTTGTATTTATTGAACCTTGTGGATTTATAGGTGTTTCAGTATGTTGCACACAAGCATCTGGGACTGCTTCCTTCTCCTTCTTCTTCAATCGGAAACAGTTAGCTATTCCGTGACCAGGTTTCTTACAATAATTACAAATGGGACCAAACTGTCTTTCCGTCACAGGTTTTCCTTCATTCTTACCTTTCTCACTAACTTCTGATTTAATTTCTGGTTTACCTTGACTCTCTGTGCTATTTTTCCTTTTAAAAGTTCTGCCCTGAGGAAATTTATGCATGTGGATTAAAGCATACTCATCAGCTAATTTAGCAGACTCCTGCAATGTAGCAGTGTCCCTCTCATTTAAGTATGTCCTTACTTCAACAGGGATGATCTTTTTAAATTCCTGCATTTAAATCAACTCTTACAATTTATTATAGTTCCCATTTACATTTTTAGAGGAAACCCATCTCTCAAAACACACAGCTTTATCATAGGCAAATTTCACATAAGTTTTTTCCACAGATTTCTTCAAATTTCTGAAACTTTCTCTATATACTTCCAGAACTAGTTCATATGCCTTCAGTATATGCCGCTTCACAATATCATAATCAAGTGCTTGCTCAGCAGTTAAAGCTGTATGAACTTGTTGTGCTTTGCCTTTAATTAGACTCTGTAACAGCACTGGCCATTTCTCTTTCGGCCACTCTGAAATCAGAGCAACAGTTTCAAAATGTTGCAAATATTTCTCTACTTCAGTTCACTAAATGGAAAAAAACAATTTAATTTCCTGACTATCAACAAATGTTTTTCTAGAACCAGAGGACTAATTACCAGACCTTAATTTCCCCATGGCAAGTTCAAATTCCCTCTTTTTATTTTCAGCTTCTAACTGACTTAATTCCAAGTTAGCTTCCAATGTTTTTTAAAACTCAGCTTCTATTCTAAGCTTTTCTAATGCTACCTGTTCCAGGTGTAACTGGATCGCTGCTTTACTTACAAGGAACCTATCTAACACCATTTCATCAAAAACACCCAAATCTATATAGTGTTCTGCAATTTTCCTCTGAATTACAGGCTTTGTTGTAGCCTTTGAAATACCTTTAATTTCCAACCTGCTAGCAATTTCAGATACGTCACTCTTTTTCGCCCTCGCTAATAACTCCAGGTCTGGCGATGATAGAAAGTCGTCAATATTCTTTGTTGTTGAATAACACCCACAGAAAAATCAAACAAAAGAATTGGGTATTTCCCTTTTCCAAAACACTGATAATTAAACAAGCATTTAAGCACAAAAACGGAACATATCCCAAACGAGCCCCCAATTGTTATGGTACAGCAACAATGAATATAGAATTAAGACAGGTTTTTATAAACAAAGAAACATTTATTTAAACTCATCTCAACAACAAATGAAAAGTAAACAAACGACTAACTTAACCGGAAGCTAACTGCTATATGGCAAATCGAACAGTTCTTAAAGCGATAAATGCGAACACAGTTCTTAAAAGTGGTAAATGCAAAATTCCAAATGATTTACACAGTCAATTAGGAGAGACTTTCCTGAAGTTAAAAAAACCTCAACAACGTGACGTTACTGCTGATCCCAGCCGAAATGTGCCTTGCCCGAAGGATTCACAATGAAGGAAATAAAAACAGCTTAAAGAACTGACTTTTCCCTAGCAAATAATGCTGCATCTAACCCTTTCTGCTTTCATAATGCAGGGGCTATCTTGGATGCAGGTTACTACTTCCTTGAATGAAGATTAATTAAGGTTGATCCTCTATTACTGCCGATGACACCAACTTTACTCGATCCCTCGGGTTTTCCAAACTTCGACAAATCTTCACTCTTCAATACTTAGACTTTAAAATTAAATCAAAGATGCATCAAACATAACTGGCAATGATTTTCAAAACTGCCGGCACAACTTATAATAGAAAGTAAAACTCCGCTTTAAAACGAAACTGCGTCATGAGATGAATATGCAGCATAACGGAGTCTGACAAATTAAACAACGAACTGACCTATGTCACAGCAAGGCTTTCCTGTTTTATACCTGTTGAGACAGGCCATCACATGACCTCTCACTGGTGGGAAAATTACATCATGTGACCTCCCATTGGCGGGAAATTACAACATCCCACCATCAGAAGACCATTACATCATGCTCACCAGATGCTCCATTACATCATGGTCATAAGACAGTCACAAGATACCCACGGAGTATGTAACAGTACATTCACAGGAAAATTACAGAAGGATCACAAGCCATATGTACTTTGAGGCTGAGACAACAGCTTCTCATTTTAGAAGCCTGGCATTTTAAAACCTGACTGTGGAGAAATATAAAATGCTTACAAAGAAACTGTACAGTCACTTCTATTATTATCTACAGTATATGTATTGCCTTTACAGATCTCCGCTCTGAACATTGTGTCAGTGTGTGGCACAAGACAGCTATAATTAATAGTGAGAATTTCAGCTGAAGAAATATCCTAATGCCAAAGATGAGTCATAGAAACTCACATGCTCACAGCTCTGCTCCCGTTACCTACAAACTGAGAGTAATTTGCAGCCACCAATCAACCTGCCAACTTGACTTACTTTGAGATGCGAGAGGAAGCTGGAGAGCCAAGGAATCACACATGTTTGTATGGAGAATGTGCAAACTCCATATTGTCTGCATGGGAAATCAGGATTAAACTGCAGATGGTGGAACTATGAGGAATCTGAAGTACCTGATGTATCACTGTGTCACCAGGAATGTGAAAAGGAGCCAACATTTCAAGATACAGGATCAGAATCAGGTTTAATATCACTGTTTTATGTTGTGAAATGTGTTATGTGGCAGCACATGAGAGAGAGAGAGAGAGAGAGAGAGAGAGAGAGAGAGAGAGAGAGAGAGAGATAACAAGAAGAGGGGATCTCCTGGGTGATGGAAGTCCTTAATGATAGATGTTGCTATTCTTGTGTAAATGAAATCACTGGAGAGAAGTACTGGTGGACATGAAGCAACCTCTTTATTCAACAGAATATCACAAATAAGCTGACAACTTTCTGGTGGGGAGTGTGTGGTTAGAGAGAGAGAGAGTCTGAGAGAGAGAGAGAGAGAGAGAGAGAACTCAAAAAAATCCACATTTACAATGCTTTCTTTGAACTACACAAGTAACAGTTTAAAATGCTTGGATCTTTCCAGCATCACCTCCAAAATAAATGGTAATTACTATTGTTCCATGCAATGGGATGTTGATTAGACTCGTTTATATGTAGACAATCAGTTAAGTGCATATTCTATGCATATTCAAATCTGAAAGCTAGTGGCTTAAGTCAGTAAAGTTTATTGCTACATGTTCTAACCCCAAAAATTGCTTTATCAAGGTGTCCTGGATGCTACAGTGGCTAGAGTCCATGATGGAACTGACTACGTTCACTATTTTTTGCAGCTTCGTTTGATCCTATGCAATAGCCCCATCCCACCCCCTCCTCCATACCTGAGTAAAAGAGAATGGTGGAGACACTCAGCAGGTCAGACAGAATCTGTTGAAAGAAAAACAGTCAATGTTTTGGGTCTGAAACCCTTAGTCAGAAAGATGTTCTCTTCTGACAAAGGATCTCTAACCTGAAACTTGATTGCTTCTCCAGTAATTTCTTTTTTTATCTCAGATTTCCAGCATCAGTATCTTTTTGTTTGGATTTTCAAGCTATCAAGATTGAGACAAAGTACAGAATATAAGTAAAAATCATATTTATATTCATTTGGCATTTGTTCAGCATATCTAATAACAGAGAATTTTAAACTATTACTCCTGCCCCACAATAGACAGAAGCCAAGACATCCAAGAAGAACTTTGTATTACATTCGTAACTCATTGAGGTTCACAGAGAAGAAACATGCATTAGTTAGTTTGATGATTAATGTACTGAAGCTTTTTATTTGTCTATTATGACAAATATGATGCAGCAAAGATGCCTCCTTCAATGCTGCACTCCAATATGAGGCTATGGAGAAGCTCTACAATGTATGACAGCTCTACAAAACATTTATCACACAGGTCAGTGCTCTCAATATTTATTTTCTCTGAACCTTTGCAGTACTGGTGTACAGAGCACAATGCCACTTTCTGACATGCAATTTCATTTCTCATTGACCCTTGTTTGTTCTCTATCCTGTGTTCGTCTTGAGTTCAGCTGAAAGAGCAATGATCCTGTTGTAGAGCAAATTTGTCCACCAAGCAAAAACAAATCCGCTATGAAAGACTTGGATCCCTCATCTTGCAATCTCAAGTATTGGGCACGTTCGTAATTTGGCTTGCTGATTGTTTGAACATATGATGGGCTCTGGACCTATATTCGCTGGAGTTTAGAAGAATGAGTGGGATCTCATTGAAACCTATCAAATATTGAAAGGCCTAGGCAGAATGGAACATGAAAGAATGTTTCCTATAGTGGGGGAAATACGAGGACCAGGGAGGACAGCCATAGAATAAAAGGACACTGCTTTAGGACAGAGATGAGGGGGGGGGATTTCTTTAGCCAGAGGGTGGTGAATCTGTGGAATTCATTGCCACAGATGGCTCTGGTGGCAATGTCTTTGGGTATAGTTAAAGCAATGGTTGATAAGTTCTTGATTAGTAAGGGCATCAAAGGTTCAGGGAGAAGGCAGAAAAATTGGGTGTAAATAAGTCAGCCAAGGTGGAATGGCAAGCAGACAATGGGCCGAATGGCCTAATCCTACTCCTTCATCTTAAGTTCTTATGGCCTTTGCTATTCTGACTGTGTGATGTCAATGCTATATTCAACAGGCTATAGATCTTCTTAATGGTTATAGATTACCTAATAGTTATCTGGTCATAAGGTCCAACTAATACTAAGCCGAGCTTTATCCCCATTCTGTGCTGACTTAACCACCTGGATCTAAACAGTTCGGAGCTCACTTACAGAACCAGAGTCATGGGGGGTGGGGGGGGTGGGAGTGTGTGTGTGTGTGTGTGTGTGAGAGAGAGAGAGAGAGAGAAAACAGAAAATATGTACTGTATGTGCGTCAAAAGATGTATAGTATGTGTGTTTGTGCAGGTCAGCATGCTTGAATTGGTGTATGTGTGCAAAAGCTTATTTGTGTGTTTCTGTTCTTGAATGTGGTGGTGAGGGATGAGCAATTAAAAATTTAAATTTTTTTATTTTGAATGGCAAGGGCTACGGATGTAAAATTCAGATGTACTGTTGAGATATAATCCAGTCACAATCTGATTGAGTGTCAGGGCTGACTGATTCACTCCTTTTGCTGTATTTCTCTCTACAAGGAAAGTTATTGGGGGATAACTTTCATTTTCATTTAGTGTTAAATCAAGGAAGAAGGAATAAAATATATACATACTAAATTTGATGTTACCTTCTTTATGGTGTGCAAAATGTGTGCCATTTACAGTGAAAATGTCCAGTCTGATCCTGTATAAAAATGTTAAATGCAGAAGGCTGGTGGTTTGCAGACTGGATTATGCTTTAAAAAGGAACTTATCCACTTCCTATTGGGAAACTTTTTGCTCACATCACTGTTGTGCTGATTAATTGATCACCTCTGGACCAATCCATTTGTCCATTTCTGGAGTACGCTGCCTGAGGTGATGGAGCAGACACTCTTACACTAAATAAGAAGCACCTCAACTAGTAATTGAATCACTAAGGCAGAGCAGGCTATAGACATAAGGTGGGTACATGGGATTAGTGCTGGGACGTAAAACAAGCACCATGGACACAATGGGTTGAAGGACCTCCTTCTACGCTTGGTGACTCTGTGTTTCTGTAATCACTGGGATGTTTGCCAAATCTGTGAGGTTTACTGTACATCTGAGCCCCAGAACAACTCAGCGTAGGGCTGAGGGAAACATTGGGGAGCAGGGACACAAAGCTTACGTATCACCCACACAAAAGCTGATCTCAAACTGGTCTCCTTGGGTGAGTTATCCTTATGCAATTAATTAGCCTTTATTACACCTCCATTCTGAAGGCAAAATGTTCCTGCACCATAAACCTCAAGTGATGCCAATGAATGGATTGAATACACTTCACACTCAAAGTTCGTTATAGCCTTGTCATTATCGACCTTACTTTAGTATACATCCACTTTGAACCATCACCATACAAATATGGATAGTAGCTACTTGGTTGAATCTTCAGGAAACTCTATCCACCTTACAACTCTCATACTCTGACATCAGTTGGTTGAACATGGATGAACAGGTCTCTCTTGTTTTCATCTGGATTGTAAAATTATCTTCTGAGCCCTGGAGGAAGTTACCATACTTGATCTGATGGAACAAAATGACACATACAGTACTATGCAGAAGTATTAGACATACGTTATATACTTATAGAGCTAGCACACTTACGACTTTTGTACAGTACTGTATTTGACAATGTGGAGTGGAGGGCAAGTGTGTAAATCAGTCAGGAGCAAATGATATTGGGAACGGCGAGCGTGGAATGCTGTGGGAGGCACATGAGATGTAGGGTGGAGAAGGAGTTTCAGGGCTGGGGCTTAGAGCGGGTGCAGATATACCCAGCCCTGAGACACCAGGCAAGGTTATTTGATTCCAAACAATTGGTTTATTCATCATTACAGAATGTCTCTGGTGCCTCCTGCTCACTTCCATCTTCCTTCCCTTTTTCCCATAAATGAATCCCCTCTCTGAGCCCTTCCCAGTCTCAGCACACAAAGTGACCCATATCAGAATCAGGCTTATCATCACTCACAAATGTCACGATTATTTTTGTGGCAGCTGCACATGCAATACAGTAATGCTAGAAAGTCCATGAACCCTGTAGAATTTTCTCTATTTCTGCATAAATATGACCTTAAATGTGATCAGATCTTCAAGTAAGTCCTAAAACTTGATAAAGAGAACACAATTAAATAAATAACACAAAAATATTATACTTGTTCATTTATTTATTGAGGAAAATGATCCAATATTACATACTTTTGTTGGAAAATGTATGTGAACCTTTGCTTTCAGTGACCTGAGTGGCCCCTTTCTACAGCAGTAATTTCAACCAAATGTTTCCGGTAACTATTGCTCAGTCCTGCACATCAGCTTGGAGGAATTTTAGGCCATTCCTCCTTACAAAACTGCTTCAACTCTGGGATGTTGGTGTGCCTCTGTGCAGGAACTGCTTGCTTCAGGTCTTTCCACAACACTTCTATAGATAGATAGATAGATAGATAGATAGATACTTTATTCATCCCCATGGGGAAATTCAACTTTTTTCCAATGTCCCATACACTTGTTGTAGCAAAACAATTACATACAATACTTAACTCAGTAAAAAATATGATATACATCTAAATCACTATCTCAAAAAGCATTAATAATAGCTTTTAAAAAGTTCTTAAGTCCTGGCGGTAGAATTGTAAAGCCTAATGGCATTGGGGAGTATTGACCTCTTCATCCTGTCTGAGGAGCATTGCATCGATAGTAACCTGTCGCTGAAACTGCTTCTCTGTCTCTGGATGGTGCTATGTAGAGGATGTTCAGAGTTATCCATAATTGACCGTAGCCTACTCATCGCCCTTCGCTCAGCTACCGATGTTAAACTCTCCAGTACTTTGCCCACGACAGAGCCCGCCTTCCTTACCAGCTTATTAAGACGTGAGGCGTCCCTCTTCTTAATGCTTCCTCCCCAACACGCCACCACAAAGAAGAGGGCGCTCTCCACAACTGACCTATAGAACATCTTCAGCATCTCACTACAGACATTGAATGACGCCAACCTTCTTAGGAAGTACAGTCGACTCTGTGCCTTCCTGCACAAGGCATCTGTGTTGGCAGTCCAGTCTAGCTTCTCGTCTAACTGTACTCCCAGATACTTGTAGGTCTTAACCTGCTCCACACATTCTCCATTAATGATCACTGGCTCCATATGAGGCCTAGATCTCCTAAAGTCCACCACCATCTCCTTGGTCTTGGTGATATTGAGACGCAGGTAGTTTGGGTTGCACCATATCACAAAGTCCTGTATCAGTTTCCTATACTCCTCCTCCTGTCCATTCCTGACACACCCCACTATGGCCGTGTCATCAGCGAACTTCTGCACATGGCAGGACTCCGAGTTATATTGGAAGTCTGATGTGTACAGGGTGAACAGGACCGGAGAGAGTACGGTTCCCTGCGGCGCCCCTGTGCTGCTGACCACCGTGTCAGACCTACAGTCTCCCAACCACACATACTGAGGTCTATCTGTCAAGTAGTCCACTATCCAATCCACCATGTGAGAGTCTACTCCCATCTCCGTTAGTTTGTGCCTTAAGATCTTGGGCTGGATGGTGTTAAAGGCACTAGAGAAGTCAAGGAATGTAATCCTCACTGCACAACTGACCCCCTCTAGGTGAGAGAGTGATTTGTGCAGCAAATACGTGATAGCATCCTCCACTCCCACCTTCTCCTTATACGCAAACTGAAGAGGATCCTGGGCGTGCCTGGTTTGTGGCCTCAGATTCTGTATTATCAGCCGCTCCATGGTCTTCATCACGTGCGACGTCAAGGCAACAGGTCTGAAGTCATTCAACTCCTTTGGTTATGGTTTCTTCGGTACCAGGACAATACAGGATGTTTTCCACTGTCTGGGATTAAGGTCAGGACTTTAACTCAGCCATTCCAAAACAGAAATGTTCTTCTTTTTAAGTCATTCTGTTGTTGATTTACTCTTGTCTTCCAGATTATTGTCTTGTTGCATTATTCTACTTCTATTAAGCTTCAGGTGATAGACTGCTACCCTGACAGTCTCCTGTAAAATGTGTTGATACAATTTTGAATTCATTCTTCCTTCAATAACTGCAAACTGTCCAGGCCCAAAAGCAGCAACGGAGCCCCAAACTATGATGCTCCTTCCACCATGCTTCACAGCTGGGATGTTGCTTTGGTGCTGGTGTGCAGTGCCCTTCTTCATCCAAACATAGCAATGTGCATTTCTGCCAAAGCGTTCAACTATTCTCTCACCTATCCATAGAACATTCTCCCAGAAGCATCGTAAAACATTCAGGTAATCTTTTGCAAACTTGAGATGTACAGCAATGTTGTTCTTTGGAGAGCAGTGGTTTCCTCCCTGATGTCCTTCCATGAACACCATTCTTGTTCAGTGTTTTTTATATAGTGGACATATGAACAGAGACCTTAGCAAGTTTTAGAGATTTATGTAGGTTACTTTTGGGGTTTTTTATTCCTCTTTTAGCATTGCACGCTGTGCTTTTGGTATGATCTTTGCAAAATGCCCACTCCTAGGGAGAGTAGCAACAGTACTGAGCTTTTCCATTTGTGGACAATTATACCTTAGCTATACATATGTGCCTAAGTCTTTGGCGCAATCCTGTATTTGAAAGTTAAACATACAAAAGGGTGGCACGGTTGCACAGTGGTTAGCACAATGCTTTATAATACCAGTAACTCGGGTTCAATTCCCACTGTTGCCTGTAAAGAGTTTATACTTTCTGCCCATGACCTCATGGGTTTCCTCCCGCATTCCAAAGATATATTGGTTGGTAGGTTAACTGTTCATTGTAAATTTTCCCATGTTTTGTCCAGTATTGAATTGGGGAATTGCTGGGCAGCGCATCTTGAAGGGCCAAAATGGCCTACTCCACAGTATATGTCAATAAATAAATAATGAAAAACTTGGGGTAGAACAAGCAATTGGGCTCCAGAACTGGTATAGAAGTTTTGGAGAAGGTATGAAAAAGAAGTACTGAATTTATCCCAGATGTAAGTCAAGTCTATACATGTTGAGTTCTTTTCTCCAGTCTGATGGAGATATTTTGGATCGAGGACTGGTTTCACATAGTGAACCTAGAGAAGGTACTTCAAACATTCTGTGTAAGACTAGAACCAGGGCTACATGTGTAAGACATTACAGCAATATTAACTCATAGAATTAACATCCCAAGGCATTTCACATTAGGATCTTCAAACTCAGCAACATATTGATTTAGTTGATCAACAGCTTGGTTCAGACAAGGAGCAAGGGAGAAAATAGAAACCTAAGCATTAGCAAGAGAAAACTTTAGAAAGAGAAGTCAAGAGCTAAAAGCTTTAAGCAGCTGAAGGCATGGTTTAAGTGTTGGAGGGATATATTCTGGGCTGATCAGAATACCAGAAATTAAGAAGGCTGTACATTTCAAAAGATTTTAGACTGAAAAGAAATTGTAAAGATAAAGAGGGGAAATATCACTGATGGGGTTGAGAATGAAGAAAGTTTTAATATCAAGGTGTTACTTAACTGTGAGCCACTAAAAACCAATGAGAATGCAGGTGTTGGGGAGTGAGTCTTGGGAAAAGTTAGGACTCTGGCAGCAAAACTAGGAAGATCTCATGCAACTGTAGAATAAGGGAGACCATTTGCATTTTTTGAGTCTTGATAAAACATTGTGAACAAAGGATGGTGATCGTACTATAGCTAAGTTACACAAGTAACTATCCAGAGGTCTGGACTAGCAATTCAAAAGACTGAGTTTAAATCCAACCAGGAAATTTAAGCTCAGCCAGTAATCTGGAAAACTTGTCTTAGTAATGTTGGCCACAAAACTACCAGTTTACTATTGTAATCATACCATCTTGTTCTGTAATTCCCTTTATACGAAGCAATCTGTCATTCTTTCCCATTCCAGCCTATGTATGGTGCTAAGACTCACGCAGATAGTTAACTCTTAAAATGTCCTCTCAAATCACCAAGCAAAGTACTAAGTATTCTCCTCTCAAGGTGCAATAAAAGTACTTCTTGTCAGGGATGTTCTGATCTTAAAAGATAAATAAAGGAAAAAGCAAGTAGTAAACAGGGTAAGCCATTGTCAGAGTCAGGCAAAATAAGGCAGTTGGAAAGAGCTGGGTTTTTCAGATGACATTGATAAATGTTGCAAATTTTATCTCAGGTTTGAATTGCAAACAGTTTGCTCCAGATTCCACCAATTTCTAAGAAAAGGTTTAATTGAATAGATAGGAATGGAATGTCTTGGGAAGAGGGGATTGATTTGGATTAGAGTAATATAAGGAAATGTTAATTGGGTTGTTTGATGTTAGATGAAAGAAAGATCCGGTGCAGCATTGATGTCTTGAATGGCTGGGTTGATTGAAGAGTTTCTGTACTGAGTTTCTCCACACAAAATCATTTAAACATGAATAATTCATGAATCATTAACCTGACGTGCAACATGGAACCATGAGACGGAACACACGAAGAAGGTTCCCCATCACAGACTTAATGAGCCCAGTGCGGGACTTCCTTATGTGCATTAGATGTGTATTAATTTAAATAACTGTCAAGCCACATCTCTACCATCTGGAGAATACAGTAGCAACACCATTGATATGACACTGTATAAATTACAAACATATGGTATAGCAAGCACTGAAGAAGTCTACTGGATGAAAACAAAGGGTTAAATTCATCACATGCACAAGGGTAATGCATTGGAAATTATTGGACTACTCCATAATATGTTCCATCCAGTTACTCAGTCAAGGTGTAGAAAATCCCCCCATTCTAAAACTGCAGGATTATTTAAAATGTCAATGCCTTTAAATGCATCAATAGTCAGAAGGACTAAACAAATTATATTTTAATAGTTTTGTGTTTGACTTCAATTGTAAAGACCTCAAAAGAAACTACTTTGGGATTGGTGTGCAGTGTAATACAACATAGCTCAATATGTTTCTTTCTACTGGTTGGAAATTACCATCTAGGTCCAACATAATAGAAGTTAAGAATTAACTTGAATTGCTATTCCATATCATGTATTAGCCTCAGTTCAGTCATGATAATGCAGTTTTCTTCACTACACAATATGGCACTTGGCCCTAAAACTCAGAGGACCTCAAGAAACCAGCACAAAGCTGTTGATTGCCCCTAGTCTAATCCCATGGAAAACTCACCACATATTTACAAATTTACAGTATATAACACCAGAGGATTGCAATTCAACATAGAGATGCTGCACAGAGCCACATGATGCAAACACGTGAATAAAGCATCTCATCAAAGACTTAATAGTCTCAGCATGACGTTCCCTCTGTGTGTTGTGTTTATTAATTTAAACAACTGTCATATACTCCCATAAGACACATCTATGCCATCTACTGTATATAGCACAGGAAAATGCCATTAAGACAAGAGACGGCACAAATTACATCCCATTTTCATCTAACACAATAAACATCAAGGGAGAGAAAAACATGTCTAATTTATCTCACATATGAAAAGTGCATTAGGAAATCTTAGCTTCTTTTAGACATTTTCCCCTTAGAAACTTCAAACAATGGAAAACTCATGTTTCTTTTCTCTGTGCAAGTTTATGGTCACAGGTTACAGTTAGACTGAAGCAGACTTGGGAGTCTTAGAGAGTACAATATCAGACTGTGTATTAGCTCTGCAGTAGCAGCCTTAATTGTAGAACAGTTTCAATTTATGTTTAAAATTTAATCCTTTGAAGGGTTATTTTAAGAAAAAAATAAGCCTTACAATATTAAAATATGGCGCGTTAACATAATTATCATAAAAAACCTGATTTATTATTTGAATGTTGCTCATATTATGCCTAATGTAAACTGTCAAATAATATTTGTTGAAGAGGCAAATTTGATTCTAATAAGTGATGTATTCATAATGCATGAATAGCATACAGTATCCAATGTCCTGCTGCAGTCTTTTCAAACTATATTTATGGTAAATGACTTAGAAACACAAGAAATAAAGAGATAACTGAATAAGAACATAAGAAATGGGAGCAGGAGTCGGCCATCTGGCCCGTCAAGCCTGCTCCTCCATTCAATAAGATCATGGCTGATTTGGCCACAGACTCATCTCCACCTACCTGCCTTATCCTCATATTAATTCCCCTACTTTGCAAAAATCTATTCAATCTTGTCTTAAATACAGTATATTTACTGAGGTAGCCTCCACTGCTTCATTGGGCAGAAAGTGTTGGATTAGAGTAAAATGAAGACATAATAGATTGCAGATGGGGGAATCTGGGTCAGCAAATGTAATGCAGGATGAGCTCCACACTTCAATCAGCACCTGTGGTGGGAAATAGACAATGTTTCAGATCAAGACCCTTCACCTAGACGGGTGTGCACCACAAATATCACACAAGCTGGGTGAACAGCATTGTGAAATCTCGGATACTTAAGAGCTAGCAGAGTAATTTTACTCAGTGTTCTGCTCTGTGGCATCATCAACCTGGGATTTACAGTGGCATTTCCATCTTCCTCCTTCCCTTCTTTGTGCTGCCTAATTCTGATTCTATTCCTTATGGCTTTTTGTTTTGTTTATCATCAGTTGTAGAGTATCTGTCACTTAAGTTTTGCCTTCATTATGAAGCACAGATTGTACTATAGATTTGGTTCTAAACCTCCTCATAGTAATTGGTTATGGAGTGAGCAGAGCGTGGAGTGTTTCCAAATGAAATAACAGGATAAAATGTATAAACATGAGAAAGTCTGCAGATGCTGGAAATCCAAAGCAACACACACAAAATGTTGGAGGAAGTCAGCAGGTCAGGCAGCATCTATGGAAATGAGTAGATAGTCGACGCCTTGGGCCAAGAACTTTCTTCAGGACTGAGAAGGAAGGGAGAAGACACCGGAGTAAAAAAAAGTGGGGGGAGGGGAAATAGGATAGCTGGAAACCGATAGGTGAAGCCAGGTGGGTGGGAAAAGTAATTGGTTGGAAAAGAAGGAATCTGAAAGGAGAGGAGATTAGAGTGGACCAGAGGAGGAGGTGACCAAAGGAAGTGATAGGCAGTTGAGAAGAGGTAAACATACAAAGTGGGAAATAGAGGGGAGGGGGATGGAAAATGTACTGTAAAAATTCTAGAAGTTTCTTTCATCTGTGGGCTTCCTGCTTAAAAGTCAACCTGGTGAGCAGGTGGTTTATTAATTGCATGGCCCTTTAGCCCAAGGCTGCAGTCAGGGAGTGAAGAGAAGGTGGGGAATGATTGAAACATTTTAGGAATAGGAACATGAGGTGGGAGAGTATAAAGGTCAAGGTGAATGTGCAGTTTGTTGAAATTGTGAAAGTGAAAATTATTGTCCTCTGTGTCACTGGAAGGGTCAGAGTTTGCGGTTAGTTGGTGAAACTAGGGATAATTTGGGGGTAACAGGTTATTTTTGGTATCCTATGGCAGATGGGGAATATTGGAGAGGTTTGAGGGGTTCAGGCCATGCGTGCATTGTGTGAAGATGTAAGGTGTTATTGGTCTTTACAGGAATGGTTTTGGTATTCTGACCACGAGCGACACTGTAAAGGGTGTCACATTATGAAACAAGCTTCTCAAAGTCAAAGTAAAATTTATTTTTGAGGTGTGTATATGTTACCATATACTACCTTGAGATTCATTTTCTTGCAGGTATTTATAGTACAACAAATAAATAGAATAGAATTTATGAAAAAAACTTTATATAAACAGAGACTGACAATCAATGTGCAAAACAAGAAAAATTATGTGAGTTGTAAGTGACTCTGTATGTTGTAGAATCAATTCAGGGTGGTGGTAAGTGAAACTATCCATGCCATTTCAGGACCCTGATAGTTGTGAGTAATAATCGTTCCTGAAATTTGTGGTGTGAGATCTGAAACTTTTGAATCTCCTGCCCAATGGTAGTTGCGAGAGTAGAGCATGGACCAGATGGCAGAGATCTTCGATGATGGATGCTGCTTTCCTGTGGCAGCTCTCTATGTAAGCATGACCAATGGTGGGGAGGGCTTTGCTTGTGGTAGACTGTGCTGTATCCATCACTTCCTGCAGACTTTTCCATTCCTGGGTATCTACCTTTCCATAGTGAGCCGTGATACAACCAGTTAGGACACTGGTTGTGGTGGTGGAAGCTGGTCCAATAGGGTATTTTAAGAGCCTCTTAGATAGGTACATAGAGCTTAGAAAGGTAGAGGGTGATGTGTTATGGAAATTCTAGGCAGATTCTAGAGTAGGTCACATGGTCGGCACAACATTGTGGGCTGAAGAGCCTGTAATTTGTTGTAGATTTCTATGTTCTTAACTTTGCAGCTATAGAAGTTAGTCAAAGAATTTGGTGATGTGCTGAATTTACACAAACATCCAAGAAAATAGAGATACTATTATGCCTTCTTGATGGAACTTTTCTGCTGGTCTCAGGACAGATCAGCTAATATTTAAAGAAAGTCTTCCTCTTGTAGTCACTATTCAACTCTTTGATTTTGCTGACACTGAGTGAGAGGTTATTGCTGTGACACCACTCAACCAGGTTTTCAATCTCCCTCTTATATGCTGATTTGTCACCACCTTTGATTCAGCCAACAACAATCCCCAATCCTAAATACACCTTTGTAGTTGTACTTAGCCACACAATCATAGGTTTTAATGTGAGCAAAACAGGGGGCTAGGCACACAGCTTTTTGGCGTGTGAGTGTGGAGAAGACATTGTTGCTAATCCACACTGACTGGTGCCTGTAGGCAAGGAAATCAAGAATCTTGTTCCACAGGGAGCTATTGAGACCCAGATCTTGGAGTTTAGTGATGAGTTTCGAGGAGATGATAATGTTGAATGCTGAGCTGTAGTCATTGAAGAACATTCTGATTTGTGCTTCTTCATTGTCCAGGTGTTCCAGAGTTGGTTGCAATAGCCAATGAATTGGCATTCCTTGTTGACCTGTAGTGATGGTAGACAAATTGGTGTGGCTCTCATCTCCATTTTAACCCATGGGGCCTTCTATTCCCTTTCAACCTCAGCCAGTGACAACTGAAAATAAAACCTTTATTCAAATGGAATGAAAGGAGTCTTCTTTAAAGATATGTGACTCTTCCACCATTGAGGGAGAGTCATTTACCATCAATTTTGTCTGTTCTCCTTGAGTAGCACTGCTTGTCTCCCCTTCAAGAACCCAGTTTTTATCTCATCCACATCTTAATCCTCTTCAGAATCAGCTATTCCCATGCCCTAGTGAACAACCCCAAAGTCTCACTACCTGCTCATACACATCATTGTTGATGCACTATTTCATGACAAGACTTACTGCACACCACTTTGCTCATCTACATTACCATCTAGACATCAAGTCATCCAATGCAAAATTCTTATCGCATCTGCACTTTCCTATTTTTGCAGCCTTCTCTGTCCTATAAAATTCAAGGAACATTGCTAAAAGCTGTTTGAATGATATGAAGGATTCATCCTAAATGAAAAACTTTGTTTTACATGCCATCCATACAGATAACTTTCAAAACCAATACACTGAGGCAGAATTATATACAACAGAATGCAGAATAATGTGTTCAAAGTTCAAAAGTTTAAAGTAAATTTTATTATCAAAGTATGTATATGTCACCATACACAGCCCTGAGATTCATTTTCTTTTGGACATACTGATTGAATCTATGGAATAGTAACTATAACAGAATCGATGAATGACCGCCCAACTGGGGTATTCAACAGTAGTGCAGAAGACAACAAACTGTGCAAATGCAAAAAGAAAAAAAATCAAAAATAGTTACTTACAGAGAAAATGTAGCATGGACGAAAATAATGTGCAAGCTCATAAGGAGGTAGATTGTGAGATCAAGAGTCCATTCATGGGACCATTTAATAATCTAATAAAAGGATAGAAGCTGTCCTTCAGATGATCTTTTCGCATCTTCTGCCTGATTGGTGGGGGGGGGGGGGGGGGGGGGGGAGGGACAGAAGAGACAATGCCCTGAATGGGTGAGGTCTTTAATTATGTTAGTTGCTTTATGAAAGCAAAGAGAAGTATAGAGATAGCCGATGGAAGGGAGGCTGGTTTTCACCCACAACTCTAGCATTTTCACAAGGTCTTGGGCAGAGACAATACCAAGAGGAGATGCACCTGGATAGAATGTTTTCTGAGATACATATATAAAAATTGGTGAGGGTCAAAGAGGACATGCTAAAGTTTTTTAGCCTCCTGATGAAGGGAGAATAAAGATTTCTGTTTACTTTTCATATTTTCTTAAAATATGTGAGACTATTCAGCTTACCAAGTATGCCAGCTCTTAAAGCAATGCATCCACCTCTTCACCCTGTTTATTTCCCAAAAACCTTTTCTCTTCCATACACAAATAACTACAGTGATTTTCCCACTACCCAACTGGGACTAGGTATCACCAATTCACCTAGCAACTTTGGGTTGTAGGAGGAAATCAGACTAACCCGGGAACCCACACAGTTACAACAAAAACATGCAAACTCCGCACAGACAGCAGCCGAAATCAGGATCGAAACCAGAGCCTGGAGCTGTTGGGCAGCAATGATAGCTTCTGCTGATGCTGTCCCACCCTCAATAAAATTAAATATATAGCAACACACACAAATGCTGGTGGAACTCAGTAGGTTATACAGCATCTGTGGAGCAAAATACAATTCAAGCTGAGACTCTTCATCAGAACTCAAAAAATCCCATTTCCTTCCTTTCTGAATTGACAATCACATATTTAGACTTAAAAGATTGCAATATGAGAAAAGGCTGAAGGAAAATAATTAACTTCATCTATAAAATGCAATTGCCGTGCTTAAAATGTGTTTAATAACATTCTTCTTTTGAGACCTGAACTTCTCACAGATGTTAAGGCCTTGAGCTCATTGCTCCCCAGAGCTATCCATATCCATTAAGGAGATACCATTTATCATAATCCCACCATCTATCCTTGGCCATAACACCCAGAAGCTAACTATGATTGGCAGCAAGGGGTCATATAAAGTGTGTCTGACTTTCAGGTTTATAACCCCTCTGAACTCATGTTCAGTGTACTGGTAGATAATGAGGATGAAAATGTTCCAGCAAAGCCAATTTTACAGACTCTAAATGAACGTGGACAATAATTTAGAGGCAACACAATATGTGCTCCTTTTTTAAATATGCAACATCAAAGGTTAAAATAGAGCTAAGCCTGAACTCAGATTTATTCCCAAGGTACATTTTTCTTTACAAATAATGAGTATTAGAGTTGTTTATTTCATAAACGCTGAAAATCATCTGCGTGATAAACATGGCACATCAATTTGAAAGTTACCAGTGTTACCTTTATACTTGTAGTGTGGTAGGTACCTCCAGCTGCATTTAACTTATTTTGATTTGCAAGCAGAATGGAAAGAGTTGAAGGTAAATTATTAATTTTGATGGTGAGAAATTCTGAGAAGGGTTTGCTAATTCGATCTAAGTTTGGGGGAATTCTGTGTTGTGAAGCAATGCTAACAGAGAAGGCTAGTTCAGCAATATCTGTGGAGAGAGAAACAGGTGATGGCTTCCTAGCAAAAGTATGAAGCTCGCATACTTTAATTTGCTGGGAAGGGAGAGGGATAGAGAATACATGGGATGTAAACTCTGAGAAGCACAGCATGGATACAAGCCCTCTGCACACACTGACCAACAGAATTTATACTAATCCTGCAATAATCCCATTTTTTTCTCTACCACTAGGGATCATTCACAGTGGCTAATTCACCTACCAGTCCGCACTCCACAAACCATGCAATCTCCACACGCCTGAGGCTGGGAGAGAACCCGGGTCTCTGGCACTGTGAGGCAGTGGGTCTACAAGCTGCACCATCATGCAACCTTGTTTGCATTTGAATGGAGAGGCTGGCCACCTGATCTTGAATTTGAGGAGTTCTACAGACTGTAACGTACAGAAACAAAAGAAGAGGCACTTTTCCTAGTGATTATGTTAGAAATCATTCATCCAATTAATGGCCAAATGCGGAGAGTTTAGAGTGGGTGTGTGGGGCAAATTTTTCTAACAAGCGACTAGAAGTTCAGGGTCAACCCTAGGGACTGAATGGAAGTGTTGTGCAAAGTGGTTAGCTCATCTGCTTTTGGTTACTATAATGCAGGGAAGACAACATCATGAGCACCAAATGCAATGTGCTAGGTATGGGAGAAGTGCAAGTGAATTGCTGGAAGGAGTTTTTGGGTCACTGGATGGTGGGAAGGGTAGGTTCCAGATCTCTCATTGCTGTAACAGGAGGGAGCAACAAGAGGGGGAATGCATATTTGTGGAGATGGAAGATTAGATAAGGAAGTCACAGAGAGAATAATCCCCTCAGAATGCTGACAATGGAAGGGAGGGGAAGCTGTACCTTTTTGGAAGCTCATTGAAGATGGCAGAGGTCATGGAGGATAATCCGTGGAATGTGGAGGCAGGTGGGATGGAAAGTGAAGATAATGAGAACCATATTCTTGATCTGCAAGGGAACAGAAATAAGGATGAACGATGGTTCATAATTGCTGATGTCACTTTGTAGCTGGCTGTAGAAAATAGCTGAAAATTGTCATCGCTGCCTATTAAAATAGTTCACATAGACCAAAAAAAATTATCTAGATTCTTCGCCGATGCCAGTGAATTCAAGTTTCTGCATTAAGTGTGGCTTTACAAGGAATTCCTTCAAAATGATGCTCAAGATTGTTATATTGCTAGAATAGTTAGTGTTAAGTAAGGAAGCTTGATGAATATTTTTTCATTAATGCTTTGAAGTACAAAACGTTTTGCAAAATTGCACTCACAGAAGCCTGATCATAACATTCAGATGCAAGAGGATGCAAGAGATGCTTTTGTCTTGGTCCTAGGAAGAGGAATCACAGTTCTTGTGATGGTACTGATTGGGTCTTAAATGGCTTGAGCTTTTACCAACAGTTCGGTTGTGCATGCCTGCCAGGTAGGCGTTCTCCACCAGAAAACTTTGTGTCTCTTGTACAGAATCCCTTACAATTGTGGTAAATTGGGAAGACTAAGCTCTGACATTTCCAGATTATAGTCTAAAGCAAGTAGTAAAGTTTTCAGTTATTTCACTGTACCTTTTAAAAACATTGTGTACCAGATTAAAATAAAGAATAGCACATGGAAGTAATGAACAGGGTATTTGAAGTCAAATACATAAAAAATAACTACAGTTAAAATTCCATTAGAAGTTCAGAACATTATATGATTACACAGTATGATTAGCTACAGGATTTTTTTATGAAGCATCTTTAGGAACCTATGGAGTGCATTGCATTTGGTGAGGCTGAGTTGCAGTATTTGGAGGATCTATCTCCAGCCTGAAGTAAAGGCACAAGTAGCATTAAGTGTGATTTATGACACGAAAATGCTTTTATATTTGACTCATTTCTTCAGCATTAATTCACAATGAATATTACACATCTCACGGCTTATGATGGGATATTTATGTCACAGTATAACAGCACACATTTCCCTAAATGAGTCTGTATTAAATTACAGATTTCAATTCCAAGGTTTATCAATCTTCAAATATCTATTAGCAAATGCATCTGCCAGTTGGTTGAAATGGTCTCAATACCTGACGTGCATCAGGTCTTTTAAAATAGGTATTATTTAATTAACTGAGATAAAACATGGATAGAAATTGGCCATAAGCCCAACATCTGCACTATCGATAATGTTTTCAAGAAATATCTAGGTTAGAGTCATATAGTGCAGAGAAAGGCCCCTTCACTTGGTTTTTCTTCCCCATCCCAAATACTTCCTGTTAGGTCAATTGATTACTGTAAATTACCCTTAGTGCAGGTATATGGAAGAAGAGTTAAAGAGAGGTTGATAGGCATTTGAGAGTTAATCGATTACAAAGAAGTAAAAAAGTACAGAACAAATAGCATTATTCTACTAATATATGTTATGGATGTAATAGGTCAAATCACCTTCTTTGCAGTTATACAGTATGTACCTTGTACTGCACTGGCTTCCAACCAAACAGCATTAAGTCATACAATATTTCCATGTGTTTCAGAGTTCTTCTTTGCATAAAAGAGAAGTATTTTATCACCATTTATATAAGCTTCAAAACACAGACAATTATGCAGCAGATCGAGCTACGATACGTGAAAATTACTAAGTTAGGATGTGGTCATCAATTCTTTATTCATTATGGAGAAATGAGAAGTCCATATCTCCTTGAAAGCTGAAATAATTTCCAAGTGTTAAAGGGGCTATTTTGTGCACATCAACTGATCAGTAATGCGCCAGATCTCTGCAGTTTCTATGGATGGGGATGAGAAAATGAGGAGATGCTAGGGAGGAGTTTGAAGATCGCAGAAGAGGCCTGCAGGATGGGGTGCAGATGTCCGTGTTCCAACTGAGAGATGAGCACGTCATCTTAGACGTGGAAAATCCAGAAGGGATAGACTTTAGTTTAGAGGTAATCCTTGAAATTCAGTAGGCTAAAATCCAAACTTCATGTCTCAGGGCAGTTGCTTCACCAATTGATAATTGGTAATGAGATGAGGGCTTGATAGAGAACGGTGAGATGGCTGGGATCAGATGACTGAAAGAGGAAGTAAGTGCAGGGGAGGGTGGGAAGGAAATGATCAGCAGGTGAGCAGTAAAACAATGTAGTATTAGTAAAGAAGCTTAAGTTTCCTATTTGGTTTTGTGGGTGTCTTACTAAAAAGTGCAGGCTCTAATTATCACTTCCATGGGCTTCTTTCAATTGACAAATCATACAAAAAAACTGAGTGATTATTTTTTTAACAAAAAGTTTATTTCTTGCAAACTATGGCCAAGAAACATTATTTGCAAATTGCCAGATTTTCCATGGAGTGCTCTTGTAAAATTACAGAAAGGATCAGTGACTCATTCCTCCCTATTAGCATAAAGGAATAAAACATTTATCAACGCAATTTTGTTCCTATACGTTCCTAAATGCTTGCAATAAATTTTAATCATAGCTGCAGAGTAACTATTCCTGTCACAGGCTCTGTTATAGTTCCTCTGGGTCGTATGAAAAAGTAAATCCAATATCTGTTTAACATTATAAATATTAACACTGCTTGTTATGTCCCACAGTAGACTTCTCTCAAACAAAAATAACAATGCTGAACTCACAGTGGATTTGTCGCAGTTTTTGCAGTCGTGATCATAATAACATGCAGGAGTCCAATAAATAAGGTATATTATCAATAGTTGTTTCTCTTAACTGTGCACATGGTGGCCTCAATAGGCAGGCTGTACATGAAACCATGGAGAGGAAAGTCATTTGCAAGTGCATGAAGCTCTAAAACATAGAACATGATTCCATGGGAAGGTCTAGTTATCACAAAACTCTTAAGTATCAGAATTTGAGATTGATTTATCTGAATTTTAAGGCTTTCCTCCTATCTTACCAGTTAACCTCAACACCTTCCACAAAGAACGTGATTTGAAAGGACACTGAGGTTTAAAGAAAGGTAAAGACAACTAGATTAGCTTTTATTCAAAGATGTTAAATCATAGAGTCATGCATCATGGTAACAGGCCTTTCGGCCTAACTCATCCATGCCGCTATTGTGCAATTTATACTCATCGTTTCACCTCTCTGGTGAAACCACTGCATCCACTTCCAATCTCCTCACACACTGATTCAACATGTTGCTCATTCCAGGGTTTGCTGCCACATTTGCTCTGTTCCTGGTTCACTCTGCACGGCCTGCTGGGCATTCACCCCTTCATGGCAGCCTGAGCTCCACCCTGCCAGATCTACATCGGGTTTGCCAGGTCCACTCATAATCATCCTGCCACTTCTGCCCTTTTACCTGTGGACCAACATTTGTGTGGCCCACATGGTTCACTATTGCTTCGCTCCATCTTTTCACCTCCATGCACCCCCTGATGTATAGGCTCATCACCCTATGCATTACCTAATCCAATTCCAGGCACCCTGTTCTCCCACTACATTAATGGTCACCAACCTTTTTAAGCCCAAGGTCCCCTACCTCGGCCTTAGTGAAAGGCAAGATCGATTTACTAAATCGATTAGTCACACGCATCCGCACCGGGCAGAAAAGACCGGATGTAAAACCCCGCAACCCGGAAACAATCTCTCAACAGTATTTGTGTATTTTATTTTTCATTTTTCTCGGGACCTACTGGGAAAGTCTCAAAGATCGACCAGTGGATCGCGATTGACAGGTTGGCGACCATTACACTACATCCTGCAGCCGATTAGTGACGCATATGCCGGAGTTAGTCACCCCTTAGCTCTGTCGTACCTGCTACAGTCCTATACAAATTGTTAATGAATATGCTGAACGATAAAGCTCCCAGCATTGATGCCTGTGCTATACCACTGGTCTTTGGCATTCAATCACAAAAACAACCCTCCACCGTTACCCTATCACCAAGCCAATCTTGGGTTCAACTTGTCTACTTGCCCTGGATTCCACGGGCTCTAGCTTTATGGACTAGTCCCTTGGGGAGGATTTTGTCAAAGATTTTACATATTATATCAACTGCGCTGCCCTCATCAATATATTTTGGTACCTCTTTAACATTCAATAATATTGGTCAAACAGGATTTCCCCTAACAAAACTACCCTAACTATATTTAATTAATTTTTGCTATTCCAGGCACAAATTAAACCCATCTCTCAGATTTTTGTTTCAATAATTTCCCTACCACTGACATTAGGTTCACCGGCCTGTAATTAACTGATTTATCCCTGCTGCCTTTTGTGAACAAAGGTCCCATATTCACTGTCATCTGGTCATGAGGTACTTCACTTGTGGCCGGAGAAGATGCACAGTGATAATCTCTGTTAGAGCCCTAGCAATCTCCTCTTTTAACTTCCATCAGCAACCTAGGCTACATCTCATCGGGCCCTGGAGGCTGCTCTACCTTTACGCTCACTCAGACATCATATGTTAAAGATAACACATTAAAGGCACTTAAATAGGCAAGGCATGGAAGGATATAGAACTAATTCAGGCAAAAAGGATGGCAATGAGCCAAAGGGCCTGTTTCTATATTCCATGATAGTGTGACTCTAAAACTGTACTGACAGACCCTCTGAATTTTCCTATTACGATGTTATTTTCCACACTAAATACATCTGATATGTATTCATTTAAGAGCTGTTCCTCATCCTCTGGCACCAAATGTAGAAATTTTATTCCCTAATAATCTTTTTCATTTTCTGATCACTCCTTTATCCTTTATAAACTGATAACATGCTTAGATTTCTCTTAATTTTGCCAACTTTCACGTCCCTTTGACCTTCTAATTTAACCATATAACCATATAACAATCACAGCACGGAAACAGGCCATTCCGGCCCTCCTAGTCCGTGCCAAACTCTTAATCTCACCTAGTCCCACCTACCCGCACTCAGCCCATAACCCTCCACTCCTTTCCTGTCCATATACCTATCCAATTTTACCTTAAATGACACAACTGAACTGGCCTCCACTACTTCTACAGGAAGCTCATTCCACACAGCTATCACTCTCTGAGTAAAGAAATACCCCCTCGTGTTTCCCTTAAACTTTTGCCCCCTAACTCTCAAATCATGTCCTCTCGTTTGAATCTCCCCTACTCTCAATGGAAACAGCCTATTCACGTCAACTCTATCTATCCCTCTCAAAATTTTAAATACCTCGATCAAATCCCCCCTCAACCTTCTACGCTCCAATGAATAGAGACCTAACTTGTTCAACCTTTCTCTGTAACTTAAGTGCTGAAACCCAGGTAACATCCTAGTAAATCGTCTCTGCACTCTCTCTAATTTATTGATATCTTTCCTATAATTCGGTGACCAGAACTGTACACAATATTCCAAATTTGGCCTTACCAATGCCTTGTACAATTTTAACATTACATCCCAACTTCTGTACTCAATGCTCTGATTTATAAAGGCCAGCATTCCAAAAGCCTTCTTCACCACCCTATCTACATGAGACTCCACCTTCAGGGAACTATGCACTGTTATTCCTAGATCTGTCTGTTCCACTGCATTCCTCAATGCCCTACCATTTACCTTGTATGTTCTATTTGGATTATTCCTGCCAAAATGTAGAACCTCACACTTCTCAGCATTAAACTCCATCTGCCAACGTTCAGCCCATTCTTCTAACCGGCATAAATCTCCCTGCAAGCTTTGAAAACCCACCTCATTATCCACAACACCTCCTACCTTAGTATCATCGGCATACTTACTAATCCAATTTACCACCCCATCATCCAGATCATTTATGTATATTACAAACAACATTGGGCCCAAAACAGATCCCTGAGGCACCCCACTAGTCACTGGCCTCCATCCCGATAAAACAATTATCCACCACTACTCTCTGGCATCTCCCATCTAGCCACTGTTGAATCCATTTTATTACTCCAGCATTAATACCTAACGACTGAACCTTCTTAACTAACCTTCCATGTGAAACTTTGTCAAAGGCCTTGCTGAAGTCCATATAGACTACATCCACTGCCTTACCCTCGTCAACATTCCTCGTAACTTCTTCAAAAACTTCAATAAGGTTTGTCAAACATGACCTTCCATGCACAAATCCATGCTGGCTACTCCTAATCAGATCCTGTCTATCCAGATAATTATAAATACTATCTCTAAGAATACTTTCCATTAATTTACCCACCACTGATGTCAAACTGACAGGTCTATAATTGCCAGGCTTACTTCTAGAACCCTTTTTAAACAATGGAACCACATGAGCAATACGCCAATCCTCCGGCACAATCCCCGTTTCTAATGACATCTGAAAGATCTCCGTCAGAGCTCCTGCTATCTCTACACAAACTTCCCTCAAGGTCCTGGGGAATATCCTGTCAGGACCTGGAGATTTATCCACTTTTAAATTTCTTAAAAGCGCCAGTACTTCCACCTCTTTAATTGTCATAGGTTCCATAACTTCCTTACTTGTTTCCCATGCCTTACCCAATTCAATATCCTTCTCCTTAGTGAATACCGAAGAGAAGAAATCGTTCAAAGTCTCTCCCATCTCCCTCGGCTCCACCCATAGCTGACCACCCTGATTCTCTAAGGGACCAATTTTATCCCTCACTATCCTCTTGCTTTTAATATAACTGTAGAAACCTTTCGGATTTACTTCCACCTTATTTGCCAAACCAAACTCGTATCTTCTTTTAGCTTTTCTAATCTCTTTCTTAAGATTCCTTTTACATTCTTTATATTCCTCGAGCAATTCCTTTACTCCATGCTGCCTATATCTATTGTAGACATCCCTCTTTTTCCGAACCAAGTTTCTAATATCCCTTGAAAACCATGGCACTTTCAAACCTTTAACCTTTCCTTTCAACCTAACAGGAACATAAAGATTCTATACCCTCATAATTTCACCCTTAAATGACCTCCATTTCTCTATTACATCCTTCCCATAAAACAACTTGACCCAATCCACTCTCTCTAAATCCCTGCGCATCTCCTCAAAGTTAGCCTTTCTTTTGAAAGTTCCCTCCTGCATTTCTTTGTCGTCTTTATCAATGATCTGGATGATAATGTGGTAAATTGGATCAGCAAATTTGCTGATGATACAAAGATTGGAGGTGTAGTGGACAGTGAGGAAGGTTTTCAAAGTTGCAGAGGTATCTTGTCCAGCTGGAAAAATGGGCTGAAAAATGGCAGATGGAGTTTAATACAGACAAGTGTGAGGTATTGTACTTTGGAAAGAAAAACCAAGGTAAATGGTAGGGCACTCAGGAGTGCAGTAGAACAGAGGGATCTAGGAATACAGATACAAAATCCCCTAAAAGTGGCATCACCAGTAGATAGGGTAGTAAAGAGAGCTTTTGGTACATTAGCCTTTATAAATCAAAGTATTGAGTATAAGAGTTGGAATGTTATGGTGAGGTTTTATAAGGCATTGGTGAGGCCGAATTTGGAGTATTGTGTGCAGTTTTGATCACCAAATTACAGTAAGGATATTAATAAGGTTTAAAAAATGCAGAGAAGGTTTACAAGGATGTTGCCGGGACTTGAGTTACAGAGAAAAGTTGAATAGGTTAGGACTTTATTCCCTGGAGTGTAGAAGAATGGGGGGAGATTTGATAGAGGTATATAAAATTATGATGGGTATAGATAGAGTGAATGCAAGCAGGCTTTTTCCACTGAGGCTAGGTGAGAAAAAAAACAGAGGACATGGGTTAAGGGTGAAGGGGGAAAAGTTTAAAGGGAACATTGGGGGGGGGCTTCTTCACACAGAGAGTGGTGGGAGTGTGGAATGAGCTGCCAGATGAAGTGGTAAATGTGTGCTCACTTTTAACATTTAAGAAAAACTTGGACAGGTACACGGATTAGAGGTGTATGGAGGGATATAGTCCAGGTGCGGGTCAGTGGGACTAGGCAGAAAAATGACTCAGCACAGCCAAGAAGGGCCAAAAGGCCTGTTTCTGTGCTGTAATGTTCTATGGTTCTATGGTTCTTTACTCTGGAAAGACCTCTGCTAATTTTGGTTCTCTTATGGGAACACGTTATTCATAAACCCTTACTATTTCATCTTTGGAAGACTCACACTTGTCTAATATAAACCAACCTACAAGTAGCTTCTCCCAGTTTACTTTTTCTGTCTTATGAAATTTTAATCAGTCTCCACTAATCGGCCCTCACCCCATCCTCCCGTCACCACAACAGGGACCGTGTTCCCCTTGTCCTCACCTACCATCCCACCAGCCTCCGGATCCAGCATATTATCCTCCGCAACTTCCGCCACATTCAACAGGACCCCACCACTAAGCACATCTTTCCCTCTCTACCCCTCTCTGCTTTTCTCAGGGATCATTCCCTCTGTGACTGCCTGGTCCACACATCCCACCCCACAGATCTCCCACCTGGTACTTATCTCTGCAAGCGTAAGTACTACACCTGTCCCTATACCTCCTCTCCTACCACCATTCAGGGCCCCAAACAGTCCTTCCAGGTGAGGCAACACTTCACTTGTGAGTCTGTTCGGGTAATCTATTGCATCCGGTGCTCCCGGTGTGGCCTCTCTACATCAGTGAGACCCGATGCAGATTGGGGGACCTCTTCGTCAAGCACCGCCACTCCATCTGTCACAACAGACAGGATCTCCCGGTTACCACCCACTTCAACTCTGCTTCACATTCCCATTTGGATATGTCCACACATGGCCTCCTCTACTGCCATGATGAGGCCAAACTCAGGTTGGAGGAGCAACACCTCATATACCGTCTGGGTAGCCACCAGCCTCTTGGTATGAACATCGAATTCTCCAACTTCCGGTAATTCCCTCCCTCTCCCTTCCACCATCCCACTTTCATTCTGCCTCTTCTTCTAGATGCCTATCAAATCTCTCATGATTCTGCCTTCTTCTACTACCCATAGTGCTTTCTCCTTTCATTCCTTCTTCACCTCTCTGGCCTATCCTCTCCCTGCTTCCTGTCCCCCACCTCTTGATCTTTCCTCTGATTGGTTTTTCACCTGGCACATTCCACCCTCCCCCCAACCTTCTTTATAGGGCCCCTGCCCCCTCCTTCTTCAGTCCTGATGAAGGGTCTCGGCCCGAAACATTGACTGCTCATTTCAACTGAAGCTGCCTGACCTGTTGAGTTCATCCAGCTTGTTTGAATGTGTTGATTCAACTAATTCAGAATCTTCATTCTGAAGTATCCTTATTTCTTTGCATAACTACCTTTAAACTTATATAACTATGTAGGTACATATATTAGAAGTATTAATGTCCAAAATTGAGGATCATTTGCTCATTAAAACAAGTGAAGATATTCTTCAAAGCCAACAAAATTACAGAGGATGAGGTGAAGGAGAAGCTGATACTGTGGGAGCCCAAAACAATGGGATCCTCAAGCTTAATGAAGCAAAACTTTGGATGATTAGGACAGAAGCATCGGTCATATTGACAAATCTTCACTTGCCATCCAAGTCAAGAGAATATCTTGTTTGAAGATGTGCAAAAGCTTTAGTGTGAAGCAGTCAGAAACAGATGAAAATTATGAGTCTGAGACAAGACCAAAAGCACTGTGAGACAATTAGTGAATACATCTTATTGGTAACAAACCAATTTCTGCCCTGCAATTTTAATGCAATTTTTGTAGGTCATGAACTTGCGAGTTCCAGATGTACTGATGACACAAATCCATTTAGACCATTGCTTTAAACTTAATTTAAGAACTCTTCAAAATTCAGACTTGAGTATGCTATCAAATAGCATATTTATTACAAAGGCACCAAAAAAACTGCACTACAATTGCACACTAAAGTCACACAACCTAGCTCCTTGGTAACTAAGGTGATGAAACTTCGGTTCCCTTGAAGGGTGAACTGACTTGAAAAATAGCTCTCTCTCTTTTCACAGATAGTTCCTGAACTGTTGAGTGTAACATTTTGTATTACTTTTTATTTTAGATTGGCAACGTCTGTCATTTCTAATCTTCATTAACTAAGCTTAGATGTTTGGCTTCTGACTGTCTTTTTGAGTTTTTCCTCCAAAGACTGCTGACTATTCTGAGGTATCATTAATTAGCATTTCCACTGCCTTCCAAAACTTAACACCCTGAGTTATCAAATCATTGCCTCCTGGCAATGATATAATGATTGTTTCCAATCTTATGAAAGAACAGGCAAAATCCTGAACATCCTTCTGTTACTTCTTCTATATCTCATAGGTGTAGCCAATGATGATGTTCACACCCATTTTAACCAGATGAGGTTTCAGGATGTGAAGGACTTCAATGCAGCACAATTCTAAAAGTGTCCTGATGACACCTCTCTCGGATTTCCAGTCCTAATGAAGTGTCTCGGCCTGAAACGTCGACTGTTTACATTTCTCCATAGATGCCGCATGGCCTGCTGAGCTCCTCCAGCATTTTGTGTGTATTACTTTGATTTCCAACATCTGCAGATTTTCTCTTCTTTGTTAACAGAACACCTCTAGCTCATTACCTGGTCTATTATTTACAGAGTTACTAGGCACCTAAGGAGTCAGTTCAACCTCTGTATATATGATGTTTGAAAGACCTATGCAATTATTCCTATATTTCATTTTATGCCTGCATGATCCCTTTTTAAGAATATATACCTTTCCCTTTTAATACTGTAGAATCTGTACCCTCCACATTTTCAAACGTTATATTTAGATCATAACTACACACACACACACACAAACACGCACACACATCCTCCTCATTTTCTCCCGGACTTCTAACCAATTATTTAAAATCTGTTTCTTCCAGTTACTGGCTTTCCTGCTTCCAAGAATAATCCTGCTCAATTTCCTCAAACAGCACAGCTCATAATTTAGAGTATAGCCTTTGGTGATAGAGTTATAGAGTCACGGAAAAGTACAGTTCAGAAAAAGGCTCTTCAGCCCATCTAGTCCATACTAAACCATTTAAACTGCCCACATCTATCTACCTGCACCGGGACCATAGACCTCCATACCCCTCCCATTGATATACCTATCCAAATTTCTCTAAGAAGTTGAAATCGAGCTCACATGAACCACTTATTCAACACTCTCACAATGCTCTGAGTGAAGTTTCCCCTCATGTTCCCCTTAAACTTTTCACCCTTTACTCTTAACCCATGACCTCTTGCTGTAGTCCCGCACAACCTCAGTGGAAAAAGCCTGCTTGCATTTACCCTACCGATACCCCTCATAATTTAATATACCTCTATCAAATCTCCCCTCAATCTTCTATGTTCCAAGAAATGAAGTCCTAACCTATTCAATTGATCCTTATAACTCAGGTCCTCTAGTGCCAGTAACATCCTTGTAAATTTTCTCTGTACTCTTTCAACCCTGTTTACATCTTTCCTGTTGGTTGTCTTTTCTTTTCACATTTCAATTTCTTTGCAATGAAATAATATTTGCCTGCCTAGAAAATTTGTGACATACAGTCCATGGAGCACTTTTGGCACAGTTTGTCTGTATCTTTAAAAAAAGATTTTCAAAGCCTGATTCCACCTTCCAGAACTTGGTCTGTGCACTCAGCCCCAGGTCACAGGTCTTTAAATAGATATCTTGGTACAGTTTCTATGCGATGAAGGTTCCTGCCTCCATCATCATTTCAGGAAGTTAATTCCAGAACTTCCACCAGGGTCTTGGTGCAAATATTTGCTCATCTCCCTCAAACCTTTGTCCAATTACTTTAAATCAATGCTTCCTGTTTTTGAACATCTGGAAATGGCTTGATTTTAAGCTTCTCATAATTTTATATTTCAGTCAATTATTGCCTCAGCTTTGTTTGCTAAATGAAAACCATCCCAGCTTCTTCAGTAGCACACAAAATGCAGGAGGAGCTCAACCCGTCAGGCAGCATCGATAGAAGAAAATGAACAGTCAACATTTGGGGTCAAGCAACTGAGACTTCAAGGCCATATTTCCAACATTCTGAGAATGTCTTCAAGCTTGACTGTTTGAAATTGCTTCTCCTGATTAAAAGTACCAAAATAAACTAGTGCAATTCTGTTAGACTGCAGTGAAAAATGGAGATAGCTTTGAACTTTAACTTAGAAGATTAGAATTATGGCAAAACATTGCAGAGTAAAGGGCTAAGTGATTTGAAGCTATGTTGAGGGTTTCAGACAACAGGTTTGGTGGGTAATGCTACAAGAGGGAAGAGAGTGGAGCTTCTGTTGTAAATGGGCTAAGGGTTTACTATGGAATACTGAGTTGAATTGGGTTCTAAATGGCATTAATTACTTAGAGGGAGTCTGTACACCACAGGTTACAGACTTCCAGTTAGAAGAACAACCTCCCTCCCCATTTCAACCCCCAGCCTCCTGTTGTGAGGTGAGTGCCTCTGTCGGTTGGAATTGACATTGGATATTGAAGCCTAACTGTCTAGATACGCAAGGCTGGGCAGTATGATATGGAGAACAGGCTCCCCTTCTCCACACATCCGATGAACCCAAAAGAACAGCGGAAACTGGTGCAGTTTGGTACCAGCAGCATCGCAGGAATTGCTTATCAACATTGAGCTGAATATAGGATTACCTTAGGGACTCCAGTTCCAGATTTTTACCTTGGGGTTTACTCCCGAAGACTTCCCCGTGAGTGGGTATAGTCGCAAGGCAGTGGAGGTTTGAGATCAGAGTTTTCCTTCTCCTAGATGAGCTGCCAACCCCTGCTAACGAGACCCATCTGCCTCTCTAAGCCAATATTAGATCCAGTTTGCCAGATCATCTTGGATCCCATGTGCCCTAACTTTCAGGACCAGTTTACTGTGCAGGCCTTTGACAAAGCCCTTGCTTAGGTTCATCTGTAACACATCTACCACATTACCTTCATCAATTTTTTAATAACCTCCTCAAAAATTTATATACAGGGTTTCCATGCACAGAACCTTGTTGACTCCCCAAAATTAGTCTCAGCCTTTTTAAGTGACTGTAACTCCTACCTTTATGTACCTTTACCAATAGTTTCCCTATTATTGGTGTAAGATTTATGGATCTGCAATTTCCTGGTTTATTTTCTACAACCCTCTTGAATACGGAACACTTTAGCTAAGTTCAGATAGCTCATCCATTGCGAAAGAAGATGCAAAAATCTCCATCAGTCTCCTCCCTTGCTTTTCATAACATCCTGGGATGGATTTTACCAGGTGTCAAGGAGTTGTTCACCTAAATCTGTGTCATATCTCTAAAATTTCCTTTTTCCTGATACACGAATGTTCCAAACGCTCAGCATATGCTTCCACTAACTTACCATCCTTCTCCCTGGTGAATCCTGACACAAAATATTCTTTCAATATCCCCTGGCTCCTCAAAGAGATTTCCCTTTTGGTTACTAAGGCAACCTACTTTTTCCCTAGCTCCCCTAGCTTGATTCTAATATATTTATTAAAGGTTTTGGAATTCTCTTTAGTTTTGTTGGCCAGGACCAATTTTCTATCTCAGATTTGTATTTGGTTTATTTTTGACACTTGTGCCAAGATACAGTGAGGGGTTGTCTTGCATGCTGGTCATTCAGATCGAACCATTACACAATGCATTAAGCTAGTATAAGGCAAAACAATAACAATGCAGAATAAATTGTAAAAGCTACTGAGACAGTGCGGCGTGCGTAAACAATAGCATAATCATTTAAGATTGAGCAAGATCAGAACGAGGTAGATTGTTTAATGGTTGAATTTAATGTCAGAGAAGGTATATAGTATTCAACCTGAAATCCTTACTCTTTGCAGACATCCATGAAACGGAGAGGGGAAAATAACCAAAGAATGAATGTGAAGCCAAGAGTCCATCTTATCGTTCAAGAGGTCCATTCAAGAGTCCAATAACAGTAGGATAGAAACTGTCCTTGAGCTTGGTGGTACATCTTCTGCCCAATAGGGGGGGAGAGGATGCCCAGGGTGGTGGGGTCTTTGATTATGCTGGCTGGTTTTCTGAGGCTGATATACCCTGAGGACTCTATAGACAGAGTTCACAGAGGGCAAGCTTGTTCCTGGAATGTCCTAAGCTATGTCCACAACTCTCACCCTTGTGGTGACATGCAGAGTATTTGCCATACCAAACTGTTATACATTCAAACAGAATGCTTTCTGTGGTGCACTAATGAAAATTGGCAAGAGTCAACAGGACTGTGTCAAATTTCTTCTAAGCAAGTAGAGGCATCAGTAGGCTTTATTGGCTGTGACATGAACGTGAATAGAACAAGACTGACTATTGGTGATTTTCACATCTAGAAGCGGTCAAACTTTTCAACCTCAGCACTACTATCTGCTTTCGGAAGTTCATTACCAACTCTTTTGTTTTGTTGACTTTGAGAGAAAGTCTGTTGCCATTACGCCACGTCAGAAATCTTCCTGTACTCTGACTTATCACTATTTGAGATGCATCAACAAACTTGTCGAAGGAGTGAGAACAGAATCTGAGCCACGCAGTTATGGGCGTAGAGAAGGGGGCTGAGGATGCAATCCTTATGGAGGTGGAAGCAGAAACATGGCACTAGAACTGCGGCACTAGCCAGGCTGAGCGCTAACCCAACCAGGCTGGTGGTACCATCACTTCCCAGGCCAATGCCCGCTCGCCAGAAAATAAAATGGAATCACTAAGTCTGAGAATGAATGCAGAGAAAGAGATGAGAAAATGCTGCGTTCTGGTTTTCACCAAAACATGGCTAAACAAGAATATGCTCGACTCAGTGTTTCAGGTTGATGGGACGGCTCTGTTCTGTTCAGACAGAAACATGCTGTCAGGATAATCCAAAGAAGGTGAACTCTGTTTGGTTTGATCGGTGAACAAAGTCATCTGCAGTGAGCAGTCACTGTTCTGGCATTAGGCATCTTACAATTAAATGCCGGCCACATTACCAGCTCAGGGAGTTTACTGTTGTGTTCATCACCAGTATCTACATACCACTCCCCCCCCCCTCCCAACTCCTGAGTGTGAACACCAAGGATGCATTGGAAGAGCTTTACAGTATCATCAGCTCGCTACAAAACAAGCATCTGGACAGTCTCTTTATAATCGCAGGAGATTTAAATCATGTTAACTTGCAGGACAACTTACTTAAATTCCACAAATATCTTACCATAGCCGTTGGAGGAACTAGAGGAACAAAGAGACTGGAACATGCTTACAAAAACAGATGTGGTACTTAAAAGACCTCTTCATGGCCCTGCTGACCACGTATCCATACTCTTCATCCCAGATATTGGCCACTGCTGAAAATGGAGAACCCAGTCAAGGCTGGACGTTAAGGACATAACCGAGAAACAGTGTAAACTGTATCGGTGATCCCTCCCCTCCCGGATGCTCTAAGCAATATATATGCATGCTTCAAGGCATGCAACACAACATTAGCCATGAAAGCATGCTGTTACGTACCCCGTAACTGGGTCACTTACCAGCAAAGATAGAGAGGTCCGTTGAAGTCTGATGGTACTATTTGTAACAGTATTTATTGATAGAAATACACAAAAATAATATCAATGCAAACACACAGATAATATACGTCGTCAATACTAAATCTAAAAGCGCGGGTATAATAATAATCAATAAGAAATAAGCTGTATCGTTGTCGAGGGGATAATGAATTGTCCGATGGAAATATATAGTTCGTTCAGTTCGTACAGGCTGCAGCCGTTGGGGACCCTGTGTGGCAATTGTTGGAGAGAGAGAGAGACGGGTTAAAACTTGCTCATTCTGTTTATGATGTCAATCCTTTGAGAGTCGTTGAGAGTTGAGTTCCCCGTTGTTAGCTAAAAACCGTTTTTCCGTGGCAAAGGTCACCGATTCCAGGCAAATGGAAGCGGACGCACGTGGCCTTCCACCGGCTTTTGCTATTACGGGATCGCTAGCGTTTCTTCTGGTGCGTCTGAGGGGCTGTTCCCACAGATCCTCTTTTTATCCTGACTCACAGGGTCTCAGGTGTCAATCAGGTTGGGGATGATGCAATCCCTCCACCAACCTCCTCCTTGGTTCATTGCCTGGGGCTTTGATTGCATCGTCCAGGATGCAATACACAAGTCTGTCTCCAAGAGACAATAGCCAGCATCAATGGGTCCGCCTCTCGGAGGCCAAGATACATTCCAATGACTTGTGGCTTCTGCATGTCTTTCCCTCATTTCCTGGGTCTCCTGAATGGACTCAATAGTGATCTTGCAATTCTCACAAAGGAGGGGGCTACCCCGCACCCTTCGGCCCCGCAGAGCTGTGGTACATTCATAACAATGCATATAAATTGCTCATCACCACTCCCAGATGAGCATCTACTGTCCGCAACAGCAGCAGATGAGAGAATGACTCTGCAGAGAGACAACACCCATGTAAGGCAGCCGGGCCAGACAACATCCCAGGATGAGTACTCAGGGAATGTGTGCACCAGTTCACTGGTGTCTTCACGGATATCTCCAACACTTCATTCATCCTGACTACTGTCCCCGTATGCTTCAAATCATCCACCATCATCCCTGTACCAAAGAAGTCTACACCTTCAGAACAAAACAACTTTAACCTGGTGACACTGATGCCAATCATCATGAAGTGCATTGAATGGCTGGTAAAGGCACATTTCAAGAACTCCATTTATGCCTCATTGGACACTCATCATGATGCATACTGACAGATTTGCTCTATGACAGATGTCATGCCATTTGGCAAGCCCCTGGCCCTAACACACCCAAAAACAAGGACACTTAGGTCAGAATGCTGCATCAGGATTTCAATTCAGCATACAACTCTATTGTGCCACAGACTTTGGTGAACAAACTCCTATTTCTTGGTCTAAACTAAGTTAGCTAAACCACAACGCAACTAAGAGTTGGATTTCCTAACCAACAGACCTCAGTTAGTCAGGATGCACAACCACTCTCTCCTTCCCATCCTCTTCAACACGGGTGCCCCGCAGTGCTGTCTGCCTTCAGAATATCCTCCTGAGTACTGCTTCCTGATCACCATTGAAACATATCCTTGCCTTTTAGAACTTCCCCTCACCCCCACTACCCCATCACCATTAAAAATACTACGCTAGAAATATTGAGCTGCCATTCTTGCCCTTCTCACAGCAATGCTTCTGTGATGGCCGCGATATTGTAACATGCCGATCCACACTCTCAAATCATCTTTCTTCCCTGCAAGGCTCCTTGCATTCAAGGGAGTGCTCTCCGATGGCTCTCCTCAGATCAGGACCAAATAGAAATGGAAATGCTGATCATCAGTAAATGAATGTTGAGAAAACTGCAAAGGCAGGTAGGCACATAAATTCAGGAGGAAAGCAGAAAACACCATAAGACAGTAACAAAAACAGATGTTCCATTCTGGAGTAGCAGGTCAAAGGTACACACAATGCCCTTCAGTAGGAACATTCATACATGTAAGTAGCACAGCAAAGTAGACAACAGCAGAACCAGTTCCCTAGGTACAAGCTAGGAAATGATGCTCATAGAACTGCTTGCTTGTCAAAGTTAAGTAGTTCATATCTCTATAAACATATTTCCTTCTACCTCTTATTGAAATCAAATTACCTGAAAACTCCATTCCTTTTAGTTATTGCTCCCCTGCTTCCCTAGGGTTTCAATAACAATAAATTCAAGTTAATATTCTATCCTATACAAATTGTAAATGGAAACACTTCCCCGTGTTCCAGTGTGATGATTGGGCTGATTATTTGATCTGTAATGATCATTGGTTTATAATGTAGTTTTTCAGATTTTCCTTCAAACTAGTCATCCTGAATCACCCTAAATCGGAAGGCATTTTTGACAAGGCATTTAATTACAGGTGGGTTTGCTTCCTGTAAACTTGTCTTTACTTTTCATTATTTACTTATTCTCATTTAGAAAAGAGTGCTCCTGGAATATCAAGAAGTTATTCAAAAATGAATAATGAGTTGAATGATTATTTTCTATGCTGGCAGCCTCTATAAAATCACCAAACTCTGGAAATTAACTTGTTTCATTTTAACTGTAAGATTCCATCAATTTCTGTTTGCTTCAGGAAACAGCCTCATATTGACACATAAATTTCACTGAATTGATAGAGCTAAAATTTATGCCGAGTTTTTTTTTCCATGATGAGATTTGAGATACAATTTCCAGGAAATATATGTGACAATAGCAATAGAAGAATTACTTACACCATGGAGATGTGACCACCTCATCTCACTACTCTGATTCTGTCATAGGTCAACTTGCGCTGTGTTCAGTCACTGAAGCAAAGATGGATAATGTTTTTTTTTCAGTTACCGGTATCTGACTGTACTGATCTGTGGAAAAGGTTCATTAAGTGGTTTGGAATATAAATGGAATGTTATAGTTAGAAGTAGTTCACAGGAGATTCACCGGGTACAAAAAGTTCAAAGCTGAAATTAAACCGTGCAAATACAAAAGAAAAAAAAACCAAAATAATAATAATAAATAAATAAGCGATAAGTATCAAGACATGAGATATGAGTCCTTGAAAGTGAGTCCATCGGTTGTGGAAACAGATCAGTGCTGGTGTAAGTGAAATTGAGTGCTGTTTTCCCCTGAGAGCCTGATGGTTGAGGGTAATAATTGTTCTTAAATCTGGTGATGTGGGTGCTGAGACTCCTGTAGCTCCTTCCTGATGGCAGCAGGAACAAGAGAGCATGGGCTGGATGGCAGGAGAACTTGATGATGGCTGCTGCTTTCCTGCACTTACAAGGAGTGTGCTCAATGGTGAGGAGGACTTTACCCATGGTGAACTGGACAGCATCCACTATTTTTGTAGGCTTTGCCATTCAAGGGTATTCGTTTTTCCATACGAGGACATGATGCAACCAGTCGGTATATTCTCTGCTGTGCATCTACAGAAGTTTGTCAAAGTTTTAGGTGACATGCTCAATCTTTGCACACATCTCAGAAAGTAGAGGTGCTGCCATGCTTCCTTTGCAAAGGCACATATGCTGGAGACAAGACAGATCCTCTGAAATACTAATGCTGAAAAATTTAAAATTTCAGACCCTCCCCATCTCTGATCCCCTTAGCAGGATAGCTCATGGATTTCCAGTCTCCTCCTTCTGTAGTCAATAATCAGCTCTTTGGTTTTGCTGATATTGAGAGAGAGTTTGTTGTTGTGGCACCATTCCGCTAGATTTTCTTAAATGCTGATTTGTCAGCACCTTTGATATGGCCAATGACAGTGGTTTTATCAGCAATCTTAAATATGGCACCGGAACAGAGAGTTGAGCAGATGGTGCTAAATGGCGACTCCTTTGCTTGCATATCAGAAATAGCTCTATTTCTATCTTTGATATCTCGATTTTTCCTTTTCAAGATTCTTTTGAAGACCCTGACCTAAAGTTATATTCTGGTTCCTTGCAGGAATGGGCCCTGCTCTGATGGTGCTTGTGGAGGAGAAGTTGTTGCCAATCTGAACTGACTGGGATCTTCAAGTGAAGAAATTGAGGATCTAGTTGAGGCCAAGATTTTGAAGCTTATTGATTAGCTTTGAAGGAATGATTGTATTGAATAGTGAACTGTAGTCAATGAAGAACATCCTGGTGTATGCACCTCCACTGTTCAGATGTTCCAGAGCTGAGTAAAGAGCCAGTGAAATGGCATCTGCTGTCAACCTGTTGTGATAGTCACTTCTCAGGCAGGAGTTGATGTTTCATCACAAACCTTTCAAAGCACTTCATCACAGTTGAAGCAAGCATTTTTGAAGAATGACTGAACAGTTTAGGCTTTTACTTATCAGAATATGAAAGAGGCAAGGTGATCTCAGAATCAGAATCAGGTTTATTATCACCAACATATGTCATGAAACTTGTTAACTTAGCAGCAACAGTTCAATGCAATACATAATATAGCAAAAGAAGACAAAATATAAATAAATAAATAACATAATACGTATATTGAATAGATTTGAAATCGTGCAAAAACAGAAATAATATATATTAAATAAGTGAGGTAGTGTTCATGGGTTCAATGTCCATTTAGGAATTGGACGATAGAGGGGAAGAAGCTGTTCCTGAATTGCTAAGTGTGTGCCTCCAGGTTTCTATACTTCCTATCTGATGGTAACAGTGAGAAAAGGGCATGACCTGGGTGCTGGAGGTACTTAATAATGAATGCTGCCTTTCTGAGACACCGCTCCTTGAAGATGTCTTGGGTACCATGTAGCCTTGTACCCAAGATGGAGCCAACTAAAATTTACAAGCCTCTTCAGTTTCTTTCGGTCCTGTGCAGAAGCTACCCCATACCAGACAGTGATGCAGCCTGTCAGAATGCTCTCCACGGTACATCTATAGAAGTTTTTGAGTGTACTTGTTGACATACCAAATCTCTTCAAACTCCTAATGAAGTATATTCTCTATCTTGCCTTCTTTATAACTACATCAATATGTTCAGACCAGGTTAGTTCTTCAGAGATCTTTACATCCAGGAACTTGAAACTGCTCACTCCCTCCATTTCTGATCCCTCTATGTGGATTGGTATGCGTTCCTTCGTCTTACTCTTCCTGAAGTCCACAATCAGCTCTTTTGTCTTACTGATGTTGAGTCCAGGTTGTTGCTGTTGAGACACCACTGCACTAGTTGGTATATCTCGCTCCTGTACACCCTCTCGTGTCCATCTGAGGTTCTACCATCAATGGTTGCATCATCAGCAAATTTATAGATGGTATTTTAGCTATGCCTAGCCACACAGCAGTGGGCTAAGCACACCCCCCTGAGATGCACCGGTGTTGATCGTCAGTGAGGAGGATATGTTATCACCAATCTGCACGGATTGTGGTCTTCCAGTTAGGAAGTTGAGGATCCAATTGCAGAGGGAGGTACAGAGGCCCAGATTCTGTAGTTTCTCAATCAGGATTGTAGGAATGATGGTAGAATTATGGAAAATCTGAGAGTACTGAAACAACAGATGCTACTTTTTCTGAGAGGTCCCCATAACTAGACAATGTACAATCACTCTTCTTTTCTCTTGAGGTGAGAGTTCTGAATCTTTTAAATTCTTAAAGCCACCTATTTGTTGAGGTTGCATCATTCAAAAAATTCAGAACTGAGATTGACAGATTTTAGAGTTTAAGGGAATTTTAGATCATAGGAAACAAGCAGGAAAGACAAGTCAAGGCCAATATTGAAGTAGCTATGGATCTTACTGGATGGCAGAGCAGACTCAATGAGACAAATGAATGCTCCCATTTATTTTATTATATCTCACTTTGCCATAAGCAATGCAGTAGATATCGCTGGATATCTTGTGTGTGCCAATGGCAGCTTATTCAGTTGCTGTTGAAAGGCATCATCATTACTCGTTACTGACACCTTCCCACTTATCCCTGGATTGTCAGTTACTTATTAGTTGCATTGAAGAAAATTGATTCAGATGAACCACAAATACAAGTTGAGTAACTAAGGTCTAAAATTGTGAGATGGAAAATTTTAACAATTTATTGTATGTTAAGAAAATGATATATGTTTAATCTAAATGCCAATCTAGTTACTTGAAAGCATGAATGATTACATTACAACCATAACTTCCTAACGCACTTAAATCTAGGTCCATAATCCCAGCTGGCTCAACCAATATGTTCTCATTTACAGGTTTGCCAAACTAAAATTAGATGAATTTGGAGAAATTCCGAGGATGAAATCTGCTGATGCTTTTCAAAGTGAATGGATACCAAACTAAGATATCTGAAGCTGTTAGTAGCAGTACCCAATTGAAAACATTGGATTTAAACCTTTGATATGACCATCAAAAGAAATGGTCCATGAAGCTTAAAGCCTTGATCGCTTCTGTCTAAAAAAATGTGAAATATGTATACTTGTAAAGGCTTAAAGTAGTAGTCATGATGTGACACTTGAAGATATTTATTATTAATTATACTTTAATATTTCATGTGTTGACATGAAAATTCAAGGAGTCTTCAACACTCACTGAAGGTTTTCGACAAATTCATCTCAGTGGAAGCAAGAAGTAACTTGCAAAGTGGATAAGATAGAATTATTTTTACACAGCTCAAAACATTAAAAATTCAAATGATTGAATGAATAAGAAGTTTTGTAAGTCTTTTTAACTTCCAGACATAAAAATACAAAATTGTGATTAGTTTGACAACAAAATCTTACCTCAATTGGCAACAGAGCAAGAAATCATTTGAAGACACTAAAAATAATGAAGGCATCAAACTCACATTTTGATATTCAAATGAATGAGAATCCTAAATTAGTCATTGCAATGATTGAGAAGGGATGAAGAACAATTTTAAGCATCAGTGAATTCTGTCTCTGAACCTGACTTGCAGTTTTTTTTAAATTCTACGTCCTTTGTTTTTGTATATTCTTCACTCCTCTTTCAAAGGCTAGATGTTTCCCAATCTGTGAAGACTGATTTGCTTCGCCTGAAGAGAACATTGTACATTCAGCCTTATGTGTCCTTTGTTCACATCCCAACCCTGATTCCATTAAAACAGTGCAGTATACTGCCAGTCCTATAATCATTGGACCATGTACGATGTCTCAAAGTATTTAAATGTGATTTGCTGATAAACAATATTTTCTGCTTAGTTGCCTTTCCCTGTTTATTCTGAAACCAACTGTCACTTATGACCTAAATTTACATTCTGTATTATAAATCCATTCTCCCTTGCATAAAACTCTGGAACAGCAATATATTTGGGTATTTATATAGTTCTTTCAATGTTGTAAGCACGTTCACAAGAGAATTTCAGAATATTACAAGTATTAATCCTCAATAGTAGTGTTCAGTTGGGCAGAGAGAGAATCGTTCAAAGTAATTCATTATCAAAGTGTATATATGTCACCATATGCAACTGAGTTTTGTTTTCTTGCGGGTATATACACTAAATCCAAGAAACACAATAGAATCAGTGAAAGACCACAGATAATAGAATGGCAACCAATGTGTAAAGGAGAACAAACTGTGCAAATACAAAAATAATAGTAATAAATAAATATTATGAATGATGGATGTCCTTGATGACAGATGCTGTTTTCCTGTGACAGTGCTTCACTGAGAAACTTTATTTACTGACATAAACCTTTATATGCTCATTTATCAAACATATGAATTTACAAAATAAAGTACCTGGGTTCACATCCATTGGATTTCCCTGACACTCCATGAAGACTCAAAGAACAGAAAAGGTAACACACATGCAAACAGCATGTGTCCACAGCAGCCAGGCATTCTTCTTGATCCCAATGTAATCTCTATGTTTCCGATATGGGGTCATCCACTTCTGTGATGGTTTGTCTCCCCAGAGCTGTCATTGTCTGTACTGCTGAATTCCTCCATTCTTATCCTTTTTCTTATCAGATCAATCAATGATATTTCAATTATGTTGACTCAAGCTCATCTGACTGATCTGTGCCAGCTTCTTACTGGATGTGGCCCAAGGCTACAAACAGTATTGTTTTATGGCTCTTTCCCCCAGACTTGTGAACTAGGTAGTTTGGTTTGCTCTTTCCAACTCAGACTGGCTCAAATCAATCCAAGCTCTGGGCTCAGGCCACCAGTCTGTCCTACAAACCTGCCATTTTACATAATAAGTATCTTCTTATCTGAAATGGTCTCAAGCTTAGCAGATCACAGGCTGAAAACTTATACAGTATTGTCTACATTCAATCGCTCTGATTAAGTTATCCCTGATCAAAAACCAGTTCACTAAACAATTCACAAAATGGTGGCTGCAAGAGCAGTCTCACAAAATGGCTGCCTCCATTCCTGTGACCACATGGCAAGAGCAAAGTCTTTTGTTTCATCTGTTTCCACTGCCCTTGCCTAATTCTTGTTCTCTGAATTGTTTATTTGTAGTTCTTTAAGACCAACAAGGCAAAGTTGTCCAAAAGGACTTCAACCCTGTTGAGGGCAGGCTTTTTCAATGTGATATGTCCTAATTATTTGAATAGAAGTGGGACATGGTAGAGAGAACAGAACAGTTTAGGGGGCATCATTCCAGAATTTGAGGTGTACACAACTGACAAAAGTGGGACATTGGAAAGTATGATTCTAGAGAAGTTTCAATTCCCATATTCTTTCCTTTAATATAAAGAAAACTCAGTTAAAGTAGCTTAAAGAGCCTTTAGAAATTATACTGACCTTTGACATTCTTCCCAAATAATACCTGCAGCAACTACAGGTACTAACTGAAATTAAATAAAATTGTGATCATTGTTCTTTTTTGTTATCAACACACAGGTATGTTTCTATAGTAACAAAATAGACTTTCCACTGAGTTCACGAAGCTAGCCATCTGTACCACTGATGGATTAAATTAAGTTAAGTTGTCCCTGGATTAACATTAGTAGAACGGCTTCCCCATATGCAGAGGCAGCTCTATCTGAAGTAGTCCAGTTATTTCTGGTCTCCACCACAAGAATTGCAAATAATTTAGAGGGGCCAAGTCCCTCCTCTACTTGACAGCATGTCTTTGCAGTCCATAGGCGAGAAGATATAGGAGCAGAATTAGGCTATTCAGCCCACTGAGTTTAGTCCTCCTTTCCATCATGGCTGTTTAATTTTTATCAACACAGTTCTCCACCTTCTCCCTGTAACCATTTATTCCCTTACAAATCAACAACCTATCAACATCTGCCTTAAACTCACCAAGAGAAGACCTCCATTGCAGCAACAAATTCCACAGATTCACCATCCTCTGGCTGAAAAAAATACTTCATCTCAATTCTGAGTCTGTACCCTCAGATCCTACACTATCCTTCTAATGGAAACATCCTCTCACATCCACTCTTTCCTGGCATTTCAGTCACTGGCAGCTTTCAATAAAGTCCCCATTCATCCTTATGAACTCTTTCCAGTACAGGCCCAGAGCCATCAAATGTTCGTCGTAAATTAAATGTATAATTCCTGGGATTTTTCTGAACTCCCTCTGCATTCGCTCTAGGGCCAGCACATCTTTCCTTGGATTATGGCAATGCTCACAATATTAAGCAGGCCAGTGTTAAGCAGGCACTCAAAGTGCTGAGTGCAACCACCAGCAAACAAAAAAACAGCCTACCCCAATGCCTTCCAAACCTATGTTGGGGCTTTCAATCAGGCTTGCCTGAAGAAATCTCTGCCCAGTTAGGCTCAATGTATAAACTGCAGCACCAGAGATCCCAACACACTCGACCACTGCTATACTACGATAAGGAATGCCTACTGTTCCATGCCTAGACTGCATTTCAGGAAATCAGATCACCTGGCTGGCCTCCTCCTACACACATCTCGGCAGAGGTTAAAGTGCAAGGCTCCAGAGATAAGGACAACAAAGAGAGGTGGTTGTGACCGGCAGATGAGCGGCTGTGGGATTCCTTTGAGTCAATAGTCTGGGTCATGTTAAATCACTCAGAGGATCTGAATGAATCAGAATCATGCGACATGTGGCATGTGACATGAAATTTGTTAACTTAGCAGCAGAGCTTCAATGCAATACATAGTCTCGCAGAGAGGGAGAGAGAGAGAGCGAGAGAGAAATAATAAATAAAATAAAACAATAAATAAACAAGTAAATCAATTACATATATTGAATAGATTATTAAAAATGTGCAAAAATAGAAATACTGTATATTAAAAAAGTGAGGTAGTGTTTTTACATTTGATATGACTGCAGTTACCTGTTGACTACCACAAGCCAGTTAGTTTTTAGATGGTCTTGTTCTTTCAGCATTGTTGATGGGTAAGCCAAGTGACAGGCTGGTTTTACCATCAGAAAGGAGTGAATACTAGCAAGTAGGTAACTAGTATCTGTCATTCCCAGGAGCCATCAGATTCAAGAGCTGTGTCTCTCAGTACAGAAAAGGTCTCAGGACACTACCTGCATTTAAACTAGAATTGTAGAGTTATGAAGCACAGAATCAGGCCATTCAGCCCATTATATCCATGCCAACTTTTATGTACACCTACTGTAACCCCATTTGCCTGCACTAGGTCCATATCCTGCTCTGCCTCATTTGTTCAAGTGCCTGTGAGAATGGCTCTTAAAATTAGTGATTGTATACAATCTCACCCTCATCTGTCAATAACTTCTAGATATCAACCACTGCAAAGAAATTTGCTTGCCTTGTTTTTTTAAATAAGTGAAAAATGCATCCAAATGAAAGAGCCATAAGTGGTTGGTGAAAGCCTCTACAAAGAGGATAAAAGGCTGGAATTCAACTAGAGTTATCACAGACTATTAAAGTTGGGGCAAATATACCCACCTAGTTATGCAGTCACTACCCTACTATATCTTCTAGCAGATCTAGTGCTACATCCAGAAGTCTGTAATATATGCCCACCAGCTGAGACACCTTGCAAATACACAGGTTCCATTTCCTTAGTAAAAACATTGGAAAAAAGTTATTGCTGTAAAAGGATATGATGTAATTCTTTTGAGTTATCAATAGCAGCTCTAAAGGTGGACTGTTATGAAGCCCTGCAATTTAAAGAGGTAGACCATGGGGGAGAGTAGAACTAATGATTATCTGTACCATGCTGTTTTCTGGAATGGGAGTAATAGATTTTAAATGAGCATCGTGCTGTTCCAGGTACAAATGAACATACTTATCAAAAAGAATAGGCAGGTTGATACACCATGCTCATCACAGACTTTATAAATTCCACAAAATCATTCAGAGTCGTCCCCAACCAGAAGTCTTGGTTGAACCATGAAATTCACAATCTGCTGAGGGCCAATCAGTGGCCTTCATGTCTGGCCACCAAGCAAAACACAAGAGGTCCAGGTACAATCTATGGAAAGTCATATCATGTGCAAACTAGCAATTCTGGACCAAATTTGAATCACTAGAGGATGCTCTACAGTTGTGGCAGAGCTTCAATGCTATCATCTCTTACAAAGGGAATCAAGTGAAATAAGTGACAATAAAACTTTGCCTCCAGATGAATTCAATGCCTTTTATGCTTGCTGAGACCATCAAGAGGGTGAACCCACAGAAGGCATCGGATCCAGGCAGGTTAGTTGGCTGAGTACTGAAGACCTGTGCTGATCAACTGGTTGGAGTGCTCACTGAGACCTTTGCATTTCAGCAGTCTGATCTACAAGCAGGCTTCAATTATACCCAAGAAGAACATGGTAATCTACCTCCATGACTATTGTCCAGTAACACTTTCATCCACGGTGAATAGTGCTTTGAGAGTTCGGTGATGAAACATATCAACTCCCACCTAAGAAGCAATTTGGATCTGCTCCAATTTGTCTTCTGGAGCAACAGGTAAACTGCAGGTGCCATTTCATTGGCTCTTTTCTAAACACTGGAACATCTGGACAGCGAAGATACATACAGTATATCAGTACGCTCTTTATTGAATACAGCTTGACAATCAATACTATCTTCCCCTCAAAATTGATCAATAAGCTTCAATACCTTGGCCTCAGTACCTACTTCTGCAACTGAATCTTTGATTTCCTTGCTCATTCAGCTTGGATTGGCAAAAACACCACTTCTTGAATCTCCACCAGCACAGGTGCACCACAAGGTTGTGCTTAGTCCTCTGCTCTACACGCATTATTCTTATGACTGTGTGGCTTGTACAAAAATTCCACCCTCCCAGAAACTATCTCTAGAAGCACAGGCACTTGACGGGGTGCTTTCAATGAACTATCAGCAGCAGTGGGGCCAAATGGCAGCCAGTGGAAAGGCTGCAATGCTCCTTAAACAGGTCAAACCCTATGTAGCATGGAGAAGTATCTTTCAAAGAACTAGTAAGATTTACTCTTACTGCAACATCCCCACCCCTTGTAAGACACAACACTGTGACATTCAGCCCACAGGATAGTACAACACCTGCAGACGCACACTACGCACAAACTGTAACTCCAGCTCACCAGTTATTACCCAATGTAATACAGTAGCCTACCAACATCCCAACACTCCAAAAGTCTATCAATTTCCCCCAGAGTATAGTGGTTATGGAGCTGGAGCTCTCTTTCCTGTTCTTATTTACTGATATGCTCAGCCAGGTGAGTTATAGTCCCAGACTTGTTGAGGATGCAGCACTCCTGACCAGTCACAGCATAGGTACCTCCTTTCTCCATGTGCAGGTAGTCCAAAGCCATTCAATTATTCAAGGCCTCCATCCGAACAGTCATCATCTCAGCACACACTCTGGTCAGTGCTTCCTATGTATGTTTGAACACTGTAGCTGTCTCTTTGGCCAGTGTCTCCATCACAGAGGCCATGCATATCTGTTCCTGGGACTGCCTGGCATACTATACAGGTCTCAATGACCATCTCAGCCAATGGGCTAGATCTTCCCCTCACCCTCCTGGGTAATGACACTCCCTGAAGCAGTGGTCTTCCACCAATGGCTGGAGCCGTTGGTAAGCCAGACTTGCTACTTCTGCTTAGTGGTCAGGTCATCATAGGATTTACCCCACTGCATGGTGAGGGGTTGATGGTGGGAACCTCATCAGAGGTGTTGTGGCTGTTGTCAGGGAGAGCTCCTGGGTTGGGTCTCCCCTGCCCTGTTTGCTGGGTACCACTTTCACTTGACAATGGAGAACTGCTGGCCACAGCCTTCTCTTGGGTCACGTTATAAGACTTTACCCATTGGATGATAGTGAGATGTGGCTGCAACACAAATGACTCAGAAGTGGTTTGATGCTCTGTGGCCAAGAGAGCCCTGTGCAGGACGGGGGTGGACTGGATCACCACCTTGGGAAGGGTTTTTTTGTCCAAAACATCCAAGGGAATGCAACACCACCTCACCACCTGCCAGAGGCTCCACTCAGCCACCCTGGGGCTAGCTATAACCTGCAGCTCGAACGGCATCGCACTCTGTCTAAGGGCCCAGGGGAAGGCCTGCCCTACAGCCTGCTTGGATTTCAAAGGCCGTCTGCTGCTCGGGACACATTGGAAGGTGCTCTTTTATCACGAGACTTGGTATAGGGGCAAGCATCATCATCAGATGGAGGATGTGTTGCCTCACAGGGAAAAATATCTTATCTTTGGAGGTGCAGACCGCAGCACCCAAGACCTTGTGCTTGCCCCAATCTGGTACCTCCCACTGCCCAGAATGCTATTATGTACCCTGGGATGTGACTTTCTGGATAGGGTCCTTTATCTTATCGGAATTGATGGACCATCACCATTCCTGCAGAGAGGTGATCACCTTATCCGCGGCCTGCCTCATTCTCTCCTGCGAGGGTCGCTGGAGCAGCACATGGTCTAGGTGGTGGGATACAGAGAAGCTGGGGTCTAACTGTATCCCCTGCAGGTCTCGGGCAATCAAGCCATGGCACAAGGTGGTACATTGTGGAAAAATGTATGTGGAGGACAGCATAAGGCGTACTGTCTGCCCTCTCAGGTAAAAGTGAACTGGTCCTGTGACTCCAGACTCAAGGGAATGGAAAAGAAGGCTTTGGCCAGGCTCACTACCATGTACCAATGCTTCCGTTCCCTAACTCCTACGCCCTCAATAAGGGTCACGGCATCCGGGACAGCTGCTGTGAGGGGCAGTGCATACTTATTTATCTGTCCATAGTTGATGGCCACGCGCTATGCTCCCTCCCCTTCTGCATCAACCACACCGGGCAGTTGTAGGGGGAGTTTGCAGAGTGGATGAACCCCTCCCACCACAGGGCCTCAACAATTTACCCGATCTCCTTGCTGTCTCCCAGGATCATGTACTGCATGGTGTTAATAATTTGCTGGCGGAGGGGGAATCACCAAAGGCTCACACTTGGCCAATACCACCAGTACCTTTGCCAAAGGTGCCCAGAAGGTAAAGCATCCCTCACATGTCTGTGGGGATCCACCCCTCAGCACATTCATGTCCAGAATGTGCTCAGAGGAAGCCGCCGACAAGACAATGGTCCATTCTGTCCTGGTCTGATGACCGTGGGCAAGGTAACCTCCCAGGCAGGCAGATTCAAGCCCCTAACACCTCTATGGTGGCCCTGGGAACCCACCAGCTATTGGGGTCACCTGGAATGCTGGTGTTCTCAGCACCAATGTCCTCTTGTGCCATCCGTCCCTGCACAATCGCTTTTATCTAACGTACTGCAGTGCCTCAGTTCCCCAGCATGGAAGAGTATATCCATCGAGAGCACTGACACCCCCCCCCCAATCCTTACATGAGTGGGCAGGAGGGCGCCACTCAGCACCTGACCCCCACTGCAGGCCTATCAGTGGCTTTTGCAGAGACTTCAACGAGGGATATAGGAAACCGAGTGGAATGTGAGAAATCCTGCAGAGGGCAGAAGGAGCCCTTACTGGAAAAGAGCTTGGAGAATGACCCTTCACCTTTAATGGCCTCCTTGCCCTGGCAGTGTTCCCTCCATATGGCACATAGGGTGGGAGCAGGAACGCCATCTGCCTGATCCCTCGGGAGCCTGACTCGGAGCAACGCCAAAAGCATTTCCTTTAGATTACATGGGGCCTTCTGCCCCCAGGCAGCTCGTTTTACTTGTGCATCTGACTACCTTCCCCCATGTACCCTAATCCTCCAAAAATCTGATGGCTGCATCTACAATACCTCCTTTCGCTGGTCCCAATCAGGGCAGCACCACTCCCTTTAAATGGGGATTGACTGCTTTAATTAAATGCCCCACCGTGTTCGAAGTTAACCTATGATCCTCCAGTGAGTTGAGCTGCCGTGATAAATCCCTTTGATCAGAGCCCACCTTCGAAGGGCCCTGGGCCCTTCCTGCACTGCTTCCGAGACTTCGTCCCACTCGAAGAGTGAGGGTCACCTGACCAGAACTGCCCCTATCACTCTGTCACATAGCAACTCACCACCCCCGTGGGAGGTGAGTGGCACTCTTAGAGCAGTGTTAATCACGTGCTGGGACGACAGCACCCACTCTCCCGCTCCACACCCCCCAAGGACACCCACCTGCCTATTGGATAAACTCACTCCAGCACTTGGCTGAGAGCCATTGAGTTATACTCCACAGGTTCCTCTCCCTCACCATGTTCCTCTCCTCCAGCCTGCTGCTGTTCCTCACCCTGTTCCTTCAGGACTGGAGGGGCTTTGGGCAATGTTCCCTCTGAGGTGTGCATGTGCACACTTCTTTTGCTACTAGCGCATAAAGGGATTTAAACTGCGCACAAAAGGTTGACACACTCTACCTCGTTGGCATGTTAAATATATTTCACAATCGCACACAATCACATTTCCTTTTCCAGTTTCTGCTGGGGACGATGTTCACAACGTGGAGTTTTCAGTGATTTGTTTGAAGATTTTAGAACTGGCTTACTTATACAGTTTTTATTGAAGAAATCATTGATTCACAATGTTGAATTCTGAAGAAGCAAAGGGCGTGAAGCACAAAAGAACTGCTTGTTCATTTAAAGAGGAATGGCTTAATGAAACGGTAGAAACTGCTGCACCAAAAGCTCATGAGGTCAGGAATGTGCAGCTACCAGAAATAATATTTATGTACAATACTAAAACTGATGTTAGCTATGTGTATTGTCATGAAACTGGCTGGAGAAATTGTAAGTGGGAAGAATTGGGGTGATATTTGGAAACTTGACTTTCTAAAGCATCATTTAGCAAGAAAATCACATATGGACGGTGTGCAAAAGCTCCAGCAAGGAAATCCTTCATTACCCGCTACAGGCCTGCCACATATGTTTTGAGAGAGTGCAGATGAACAGGAGTGAAAACAATCAAACCCAGAAGAGTTCAAAGTTTTAATTGACAGTGTTTTGCTAGCTGTTAAAATGAATATCTATATAAAAATATTCAGCGTGCACATGCTGTTGTCACTGGGCAACAAATTGCACAGCAGAATATTTCTGTGCACACTGGCCATTACAAATTAGAGGGAATATTGGCTATGGGTGGACAACCCCTTACCAGGCCAGGGACCATGTAGCTGCCAGCCTGGTCTGTCCTGGTGTGGCTGTACAGGAGAGGACACTCACTTAGAGAGGGAAAACCCAAGATTCTTCTAACCTCTCATCCCATCTGCAATATCTAACCAAAGTTCCCATCCCTGTGTTGGGGTCGCCTCCCCACAATATCAGGACTCGGATCTTAATGGGGTCTAGCCGCCAATTAGCCCTAGGGGCAGCCTCTGACTGCTGCACTTTTACTAGCCCAAAGGCCATCTCTGTGTTCCTATTACCTAACACTTTAGCCCGAGTGTGACTGGCCTGGCAGCCTCCTCCATGATAGCAAGTGCTGGTTTAACACTTCCACTTTGTTTCTCAAGCTATCTATCTCTTTCTCCTGCTGTGAGTTTGTCTCTTATTGCTGCTTATCTATGGCTGCCATCGCCTCTCTGGCTCCAGTTCCTCTTGGGAAACCCTACTCCATTAAGTACAGACACATTGTAGTGTCCTGTTTTCACCTGACTGGAATCCAGCTCATCAGACTGGTCTACTAGCATACTAAAGCACATCAATAGATTGTCGGGAGTCCCAAACCCATTCTGTGTTTGGTCCACCCTGAGACTCCGCACTCCACACGTTAAGGGGGAGATGTTCTCTCTCTTATTTTTGGCTTTAAACATTTATTGACTTATCTTTAGACAAACACAGATTTATTTTATGCTTCCTTCCTTTCTTTACAATGCACTGCTTTCATTTCCCCATCGAATAAACACTTTAAATTCACATCAAAGGTACTATAATTCTGTCTTCACACAGTGTTATGTATTCTTCATAACCTCAGTGGTTTTGGGATTTGGAGTTTGGCTAAAATATTTTACAGCAAATAGAATATTCTTTGTTTATTCTTTTCTTTAGCTTCACCCACTGGAGAAGCAATTTGAATAGGACCTCAGTAAGTCACGGGTGAAAGGTTAGTGACAATGATATGATTGAGTTTGAAGTGGCAGATGGAGTTCAACCCAGATAAGTGTGAAGTGGTTCAGTTTGGTAGGACAAATATGATGGCAGAATATAGTATTAATGGTAAGACTCTTGGCAGTATGGAGGGTCAGAAGGATCTTGGGGTCCGAGTCCATAGGACGCTCAAAGCAGCTGCGCAGGTTGACTCTGTGGTTAAGAAGGCGTACAGTGTATTGGCCTTCATCAATTGTGGAATTGAATTTAGGAGCCGAGAGGTAATGTTGCAGCTATATAGGCCCCTGATCAGACCCCACTTTGAGTACTGTGCTCAATTCTGGTTGCCTCACTACAGGAAGGATGTGGAAGCATAGAAAGGGTGCAGAGGAGATTTACAAGGATGTTGCCTGGACTGGGGAGCATGCCTTATGAGAATAGGTTGAGTGAACTCGGCCTTTTCTCCTTGGAGCAAAGGAGGATGAGAGGTGACCTAATAGAGGTGTATAAGATGATGAGAGGCATTGATCATGTGGATAGTCAGAGGCTTTTTCCCAGGGCTGAAATGGTTGTCACAAGAGGACACAGGTGTAAGGTGCTGGGGAGTGGGTACAGAGATGTCAGGGGTAAGATTTTTACTCAGAGAGCGGTGAGTGCATGGAATGGGCTGCCAGCAACGGTGGTGGAGGCAGATACAATACGGTCTTTTAAGAGACTTTTAGATAGGTACATGGAGCTTAGTAAAATAGAGGGCTATAGTAAGCCTAGCAATTTCTAAGGTACGGACATGTTTAGCACAACTTTGTGGGCCGAAGGGCCTGTATTGTGCTGTAGGTTTTCTATGTTTCTATGCTATCAACAGTACTGGATGCTCTACTGTTAGACGCTTTCTTTTACTTTCTCATCTTTTGTGTCAACTCAACTTTGTTTCTCATTTTGCCTGTCTTTCATTCCACATCTGTTACCCACAGCCCACATTAACCTTCTCTTCTACCCTGCCCTCCCAGTCCTCATCTCCTGGATTAGTAATTGTACTAGTAATGACTTTCTTAACAAGTTATGTACTGACTTTATTCAGCTGGTGAGCTATTTCTCCTTTTCAATCTGATCTGACCCTTCTCATACAAGTCCTCCTTCTGCAAATCTAACAGTATTACCAATTTTGATGAGCATGCTAGATCAGCAGCAGATATAGATTAAGCCAGCTCTAACACGGGCACTAGTCTCCCAAGCACTGAGGACACCTTCAAAAGGCAGCATCCATCATTAACGACGCCCATCACCCAGGGCATGCCCTCTTCTCATTGATATCATCAAGAAGAAGATACAGGATCCTGAAGACACACACTTAATGTTTCAAGAACAGCTTCTTCCCCTTCACTATCAGATTTCTGAATGGACAATGAACCGTATGCACTATTTCACTTTTTATCATTCTTTTTCTTTGCACTACTTATTTAATTTATTATACGAGGGGTGATGGATAAGTTTGTGCCTAAGGTAGAAGGAGTCAATTTTAGAAAACCTAGCACATTTATTTTTCAACATAGTCCCTTCCTACATTTATACACTTAGTCCAGCAGTCATGGAGCATACAGATCTTGGACCTCCAGAAAGTGTCCACAGTGCGGGTGATTGATAAGTTCGTGGTCTAATCTAGAAGGAGATGAGTTATACAGCTCTTGTTACATGTACATGCAGGTCAACTCTTTGAGTGATGACGCAGAAAGTTTGAAGTTAATAACTCATTAGGGATGATTAATAAGTTTGTGGCGTAAGGTAGAAGGAGATGAGTTATTAACTTCAAACTTTCTACATAATTACTCAAAGAGTTGAAATGCATGTGCATGCAACAAGAGCTGTATAACTCATCTCCTTCTACCCAGGCCACAAACTTATCAATCATCTGTCTGTGGACACTTTCTGGAGGTCCAAGATCCATATGCTCCACAACCGCTAAACTAAGTGTGTAAATGTAGGAGGGGACTATGTTGAAAAATAAATGTGCTAGGTTTTATAAAATTGACTCCTTCTACCTTAGGCCACAAGTGTGTGTGTGTGTGTGTAAATAAATATTTCTTATTACAATTTATAGATTTATTATTATTATGTATTGCAATGGACTGCTGGTGCAAAAACAACATATTTCATGACATATGCCAATGATATTAAACCTGATTCTGGGTTCTGCTTCATAATCTTTTATTCAACTAACATCTCCTTCAACTCTAACTAAACAACATCCTCATCTCTTTAAATAATACTAGCTGCAGGCCTTGGCTGTGATGGCAAGCAAACAGTCCACTGCACTCAATTCGATTTTCATTTTCACTGCATCTAAATAAAACTCATTGTCCCTTTGACAAAACATCCAGTAGCATATGCAGTTCAAGTCCTTGTTCAGATGAAGTTTTAATATGAGCATTTGCAATTTTCATACCACATTACCAGTCAGTCGTAATTCCAAAACTCTTACTGTTGACCCATCAAAAAATTGACTGGAAAATCTACCATAGTATCTTTTGCTCTGTCTTAAAATTGTTTCAAGTGTCCATCTTCAATGTTTCAATAGACAATACATTTCTGGATTATCATTTGTGTGAAACCATTCACCACACCTTGGAGTATATAACAGCAGTTCATTCACAAGAAGAACATCTAAAGGGGTCTCAAACACTATAGGATGTTTCTGTTCAGTATTTATGTATAGAACAGACAACATTAAACAATGCAGCATAACACAGGGCTTTCAGCCCATTGGTGTTGTGCAAACCTTTTAACCAATTCCAATATCAATCTAACCTTCCCTCCCACATAGTCCTTCACTTTTCTTTCATCCACAGGCCTACCTAAGAGTCTCATCAATGCCCCTAATGTAAATGTCTGCCTCTATTACGACCCTTGGCAGTTCAAGCACTTACAAAGGAAAAAAGCCTACCTCTGAAATCCCTCCTAGATGTTCCTCCGATCAACTTAAAATGGTGTCCTCTCATATTAGCCATTGCTGCTCTGGAAAACAGATACTGGCTGTCTACTCTGTCATCTTATATGCCTCGACCTATTCACCTCTCATCCTCCTTCACTCTAAAGAGAAAAGGCATACTGTAGTTCTGGATATAAAGACATATGGGACATGGTATATAGAAGTGGAAATGAAGTTGAAGATTAGCAGAGATCTATTAAACAGCAGAATAGGTGAAAAGGGCTTAATGCCCTGATTATACCATCAGAGATGCATGTCATTACAAATTATATTATTTACTCAAGTACATACTCAAGAATTTAACATACAGGTGAGAATATGGCCAAAAGAATTAGGTTGATGCATACTCCGTGGTTGGTGGTTCCTTAAAGTTGTCATAGATGGCAGAGTCTGTGGCGATAATCTCCCACTATCTATTAAATGTTTCCACTGGCGCTTCCCAATGTATACCCACTCATGGGGAAGGTTTCAGGAGTAAATCCTGAGGAAAGGTCCAGAGCTGTAGTCCCGAAGGCAATCCTATGCTGAGTTCAACATTGACTGACAACTCCTGTGACACCGCTGGTACCAAACTATATGGGTCTCTGCCGTTCCTTTGGATTCATCAGCTGCACGGAGAGGGGGAGCCTGTTGTATAGGCACAGCTTGCTCTCCACATTATACTGCCCTGGCTTGCATATTAGCTTGTGTGTCATGTAGACAGCAAGGATGCAATATCCATAGTCGACCCGACCAATAGAGAATCGCATATACTTTGAATACGACCTCGTTGTGTTTAAAGCTGCCAGGGCTGGAGTGTAGTTTATTGCTGCAGAGTTGGAGGCAGAACTTTCATACGTCTGGACTCTCAGCAACCTTTTCTACAATTGATTCTACAATTAACAAAACCAAACTACTGAGTGAACAATTTACTTGGAGGAGACAGAATATGACGGGAACTACGGCAAACTCTTCCAACAAAAGCAGGAGCATTTTGTGAGAAAACCGCAGTGAGTGGAGGATAGATATATGCCAAGTAGTTACACGGTAACTACCTCAACAGCTCAGCAATGTGGTCAGTGAGCTTGGTGGAACGGAATTACCTTGGCTGCTCTTCCTGTTTTGAATAACACCATAACCATAACCAGCCTTAAGACAAAGCCAGAGCTCTTTTCTCATGGATCCAATCAACTTGCATTATTAGCTAAACAGGAATAAATTGCTCACTCTCAGAAGTTGACCTTACTAAGAAGCTTATTAGTTATGTTCAACAGTATTTTCTTATTTCCTTCAGCACGTTACAGGCTTGTGAGTTTAGTTTGTGCATCTTCATCCTGGGATGGCTGTTGAACGTGTTGGATTCTGGTGCTTTTGTGACAGAGGTTCTTTGGAAGTCAAGAATAAGCAATAGAACTCATAATTACAGCCATTTTATTAAATATTACAAGAACAAGAATGAAGAAAAGAGAGTCGAGAACAAAGAGATGGTGGTCATCCTCACGAAAACTAGCTCTGACAAAATTCTAGTGATAACAATCTGTCTATAAAATAGACAGATTAGTGGCATTGTACCTGCTGCAGAAAAACTAAGAATCTTATAGAAAAATACAAATGCAGCTATACTACAAATACTGGAAACGTTACTGTATAGTTACACACATATACGTAGGTAATATAAAAAACAAGCAAGCATGGGAAAGTTAAGCTCAAGTAAAATACTAAAACATTATAATTCCACATCCTAATCCCACAAATGCTGTGACCAAGTAGTGATATTGCTGCTAACATGCAAGAGTTTTAATACTTGTCGATGAAATAAATTCAAAATCATGCAATAAAGAAAGATCTGTGCCCTACAGCTGTACTCACTGGAATGCAAAGAGTTTCTTGCAAACAACATCAGGTAGAGATTCAATAAATAGTTGGCATGGAAACAGGAAAAATCAAGAAAGCATCAGGATGCACTAAAAAATGCTCTAGCTAGTTACATGATGCATACCAATAATCATCATTTGAACATGCTGTAAGAAATTGCAGTAACTGAAAGTGATTGATCATTTATAAAAATACTTAGTGATCGATGCTGTAACCACTTTGTTACTAAAATGCACTGACTTCATTGGTATTAAAATAATATTATTACTACAGACATTTTGATTAAAAACATTGAGTAAAACTTTATGGGAATAAAAAAGATTTTGTTTTAAAAATGTCTTGCAGTGAATGGACCTGATTTTCAGTGACCCTGCTGCTTTTGCCAATTTAATGTGGGATGTCCAAGTCCACACATCAGCTTAGGGGTGATCCTGGGGAACATGCATTACGTCAATCTCCTCCCTATGCTAGACTGCCTACTCGGCCTATGCAATGCCAGTAGGCATCATAAAGTTGATGAAAAGAGACAATGAACTGAAAAGCAGGTGAATTTCCTTTTTCATTCAGAAACATTTCAATTAAGCAACAGCTTCAACTACAATAGGTCCATGTGATAAACTGGGAACTGGTTTCCTAGGGCAAGTGCAAGTGAAGACCAAGCTTGGACACCTTGCCAGTCATTAAGATATACTCCCAGTGAGGTGCGTATCAGCTTGTTATTAGCGATGCAGAATTGGTTGGACCTTTGTACCACCACCAATTCCCTCCCTGAGCAGAGTTCTAATCTGAAAAAGATTGCTTTCTATGTTGGCATCTTAATTCTCACTGATCACACACACTGCCTCAAATGCTGTACCCTCTTCACCTTCTGTTCATTCAATTGTCTCAGCATATCACTTAAGCCTCATACATTTCTCTGAAATGTTCCACTGGCAGCTCATCTAATTTTTTTAATCACGGATATTAAAACCAGAGGATCAGAGTACTTGACACATAGAACATAAAACATGGAACATAGAATATAGAACAGTACCGCACTTGAAAAAGCCCTTTGACCCATGATGTCAGTACTAAGCATGATAAGAAAACCAAATCTTTCTGCAACAAACCCTATCCCTCCATTTTTGTTTGCATTTTAAGTCTGTCTAAACGTCTCTTGAGCAGTACCATTGTGTTTGCTTCAGCCATCCCTCTCCACCGGAACAATATAAAGCGCTACTTCTTCTCAGGTATGAGAGTCTAAAACTAGAGGGTACAGGGTTTAAGGTAAGATGAGTGATGCACCATCAATAACTCTCCGAGATGTGAGGCGAGATATTGGCTTTTATTGACTGGAAGAAAGAACAAGCAGTAATTGACCACCATACTACATCCTGGAGACTGAGGGCCGGGCTCAGGCCTCAATTGCCTTTATACTGGGGTCTGTGGGAGGAGCCACAGGAGCAGTCAGCAGGGGGGCATGTCCAGACAGGTATATGTAGTTCACCACAATGAGAAAGGCTTAAAGGAAACCTGAAAGACAAGACTTTAACACAGAGATTGGAGGGTATGTGGAACAAGCTGCCAAAAGGATTGGTCTAGTTGCATTTTCCAAAAAATTTAAATGACGGGAAATGTAGAGGAGTGTTAGAGGTGGGTATTGCGACATTTAAAAGACATTTGAGCAGGTTTATGGGTGGAAAAAGTTTACAAGGCTATGGGCCAAATGTAGGTATATTGCATTCGCTCAGGAAGACACCTTGGTTGACAGGGATGAGTGTAGACTAAAAATCTAAAGGCTTTGTTTCCATGTGCATGAGTCTATAACCCTTACTGAGGAAACTTAGGCTCTTTTCAAGATCTCTTTCTCTTGAATGTGTTGGATCACTTGATTAGGAAAGTAAAATCAGTGAGCCAAATTTTTCTTCTTGCCTAAGCATCCTTTACTTGACACTAAACTCATTCACAGACTACTTCTGTAAGTTCTGTAAGATCACCTAGACATTCGATGATTGCGTTGAACTCATTTCAATGCACTTGTAGTATTGTAAGATCGTTTCAAGGCACTCCACAACCAAATTTAGATCTGAGACACAAAAAAATAATAGGTTTGGTCTGGTTGCATTTTCAAAAAGATTTAAGTATCAGAAAATACATAGAAACATAGAAAACACAGCACAATATTGGTCCTTCGGCCCACAATGCTGTGCTGAACACATACTTTATAAATTATCTTGAGTTACCCATAGCCCTCTATTTTTCTAAGCAGCATGTACCTATCCAGGAGTCTCTTAAAAGACCCTATCATATCTGTGAATTGTAGAAGAGGCTGGAACAAAAATTAGAACAGCAGAGATAATTTAGCAGTAAACAATATTTTACTAATAAACTGCAAAATAACAAGCCACAAAACAAGAGAGACAAATACTTACGACAAGGCACCAAGATAACTAAAAATTAGGAGCAACTGCCTGGGTCAATGGGTGAACAAAGGTCTGTGGATGAGAGCTGGGTTTAAATAGGATGCAGGTGATGAGTTGGAGATGAGAGACAGGTGACTCCTGTTAGCTGGGTGGAGACTGGGAGGTGCTTGCCTGTGCAGGCCTGACAGAACCCTTCTCCTTCAGATGGCACCCAACAGCCCAGAATGATCCAGCTGGGTCTGGAGGAATCTCAATGAGCGATGGATTCAAAATTAAACTGGATGGCACTCAAGACCTCTAAACTGATCGGCACTACCCATCTCAGTAATCCAGGTACTGTACACCCCATCCACACTAACGTGAGTCCATCAACCAGTAAGCCATGTATACTGGACCATCTATCACTGCTCTTGGTTCTGGAGGTGCAGGCTCCATGAAAAACAGGTTTAAGGTAGTACATGTTGAAGGTAGATGTGATCCTGAGGGACAGTGACAGCTGGAGACAGTACATGACTTAGTTGTTACAATGGGTAACCTTGAAGTGACCAACAAACTGGGGTGAGAGCTTGTGGGAAACAATGCATGGGGGCAGATCTCAGGTGGACAGCTAGGGCTGGGGTAGTCTGGCTGGACACAAACAGCAGTTATCCTACTGGCAGTAGGCATAGTTAGCATCTAGTATGGCCCTCCAACCCCTCTCTAAGCATCACAAATTAGGCCCCTGGTGGATGGGACCACTGTTGGCTCCTCCATAAGGAACAACAGGGATTGGTAGTCATGAAGCACTTAAAAGGGTACATACCCGTGGCATAGGAGTTACATTGACAGTTTGGCCCAGAGCAGAACTTCTTCCATGTGGAAGGGTTAGAGATGGCAAAGCATTGCAGAAACTTCTCCACTTGCTGATTGGTTCTTTTTGACAGACCAGTGATCTGTGGATGGCATCCAAAGCACAAACTCGTGGTGGAGTACAGGAGCAAGCAGAAGGCTCACCAGAAGTGGGAGACAAATTGTGGGCCCTGGTCTGTCACAGTATCCTGAGGGAAACCGTGGATGGTGATCTACACATTGAAGAATCAGATCCACCATCTCAGTGGCTGATAGAAGCTTGGGGAGAGCAATGAAGTGGTCCATTCTGGCACGATTGCCATGGCCCCAATCAGAAGGTAGCCAACTTGCGATGATATTCATGATGGTGTGGGCCCATGAGCATCGAGGGACCAGAAGGGGCCACAAGAGCCCAGAGGACTGCTGCTTGGAGAATTGGACTGGTTCTCTCTGATGTTCATGTACACAGGCCGAAAGCATGTTCTGACCATCCCCGACCCCAAAGGCAGACCCCCATAGCCGTGATGCAGAAAGGGTGAAAGATAGGCTGACTAGGGAATCCAAGCTGCACATGCAGAGTCCAGTCAAGAAATTTGCTTGCTGCACTGGGATACACCTGTGCTTCCTGTGTTTGTAGAGCTCCTGAGGTGTGGAGGAGGACAGAGAGAGTAAGAAGGGCTGTGGTGATGGAATGAGAGGCCAGTGGAAGCCCTGGTCTCTAATATGTGGTGACATTTTCCTGGACACAGTGGGCATTTGTGGGTGATGCCCACAAATGCGTGGGTGGTCAGAGGTTCTGCAATAAGCTAATGAGTTGTTTCTCCACCGATGCTCACACTCTTGGGGTGTTAAGGGTACTCTCCCTGCCTGAATGGATTCTGGAGGCATTGATGATGAGGCTCCTGCAGCCGGAAATCATTCTGGGAATGAAACTGAGCTTCTGGCTGATGATTTGGAACATTGTTACATAAAACACTTATCATCTTGGAGGGCCAAAGTGATGAGATATTGAGGTCAGTGGGCATCTCCTGCGAAGAAAGCTCATCTTTCACGTGCTGCGAAAGGCTGTGATGCTAATGTGTCAGCAGCACTTCCTCTTCCATCCCCAGTCTGCTGTGAGGCTCTTGAATTGCGCAGTGTAATGCAGCACCAAGAGTGAGCCTTGGCGCAGGTGAAGTATCCCATCTGTAGCCCCCTCCATAAGGTCAAAAACCCAGTGCATCTCGTTGGTAAATTCTTCATATTTATTGCAAATGCTGGTTTCATTGTCTCTGTTAGCAGCAGTGCAGTCAGAGCTCGCCCAGTGTTGTAGCAGAGTTTTAACACTTTACTTAAAATAAAAGACAGAGACTCTCTGGGCTCAGTTCGCAGCGAGAACCTTTATTGTCGTGATGATCACGGAGAGCCAGCCCTCACGGTGGAGAGACTGACTCTGACCAGGCGCGTATCCGAGTTGACCTTTTATACAGAGAGATAGATGGCTTATCATACAGAGAGGTGATTATATCTCATGCTATGTCTAGTCTGCGGTTTTAACTGGAACAAGCTGTGCTTAGCCTTGGAGCAGGAACTCAGGCTGCGGTTGACAACTAATCTAAATATGTTGCAGTTCTCGTAAGAACATTGCTCTTCAGAAGTGAGGTGTTAACAGACTTGACAGCAAATCAAGTGCTACAAAGGGCTTTTAGCAGTCATCAGAGGAGCGGCAAAATGCAGTATTTTCACCACCACACCCAGTCAGGTGAGAGATGACTAAAGCAGTCTTGGCATGGTCCACAGAATACAAAGATGTAAGGAGCACTGTGACAGGAGGTTGTGGCATCAAGTTGGGGTTCAAGCACTGACAATTTGGGATTCTAAGGGAGGAGCTTGACTGGTGTAGGGTTGCTGTATCAAGACAGAGTTGGTTGAGAGTGACGAGCAGATGGTCAATGGTTTCCTGCTGCTTCGGGATCGTGCGCTCCTGTCGACGAATGATTTCCTTTAGGTGAGCATACTCTGTTGGGCCAACCACTGGTTCACCTATCCTGTCTGTAAATCTAGAGAAAGCTTGACCCAAAGGCAGAGCAGCACAGCTGATTTAGCAGCAAACAATATTCTACAAATAATCTGCAAAATAACAGGCCACAAGAGGCAACTAAAAAAATAGAACAGATATTTAACATGGCAAGGTAACAAGGCTAGGAGCTGATTGAGGCTGGTTATTTCAGTAGGTGATCAAAGGGCTGTGGATGAGAGCAAGGTTTAAATAGACTGCAGGTCATGAGCTGTAATTGAGTGGTTGGTGAATCCTGTTAGCTGGGTGGAGACTGCAAGGTGCCTGTATGTGCAGGCCTAATATTAAATAGGTATTTAAGTCACTTGGTAAACACAACTAGACCAATCTTAGCATTAATGCTATCACAATTAGTAGATAGAACAAAAAATGAAACTGGGTCCTTCTGATTTGTATGATCAATATGTTGCCTGAGACACTTTGGAAAACTGCATCAAGTTTGGGAGATCTTCTAAGTTTTGGAACTGTCCATCTTAGTCTGTTACTTCTATAGTGATAGAAGGTTAGAAATTATATTGTGTAGCAGTTGTTATTTCAGTACTTAGTAATTGAAGAACGAAGTAAGTGAAGCAGTTTAGCATTAATTCAGAAATTTACTAAGGCCCTCCCTGTTATGTCATGCTTTTGTAATGCTATTTCGATATCATGGCTCCATTGATTGCATTTTTCCTCATACAAAATGCTTTCTGAAGCATTATAGTGAAAATTAAACCGTATTTTACCAAACTGATTAATGTCTTGTCTTGTTTATACTGCACCAACTGCTGCCACCGGGCTATAAACGTGTAGGAGCAGTGTGTGGTTAAGTGCCTTGCTCAAGGACACACATGCTGCCTCGGCTGAGGCTCAGACTAACAGCCTTCAGAACACTAGCCCAAAGCCTTAACCACTTGGCCACACACCAACACATGTTGGGTTTTCACTGGTCTTCTCTCTGAATTACTGGTCTGGAACCATACTGAAGTACGTCTAGTACTTGCCCTCTGAAGATTTCCCAGCCAAGTCGTTAACCTGCAACTTGAATACTCCCATGCATTGTCTCCCCACATCAAACCACTATTGCCTCCAATGCCTGGAGCAGCCCAGTAATGATATATAACTTAGGGGTACTCTCCAGTGCTTAAAGTACTTCCTTCACAGCACAGTCATAGGATGAGTGAAATGGAGAGGAGAGAAGGTATACGTGTGCTCAAAGCCCCTCTGAAGAAAATTTCCAGGGATGCATTGTGCTTGACTGCTCAACGTGCATGATAGTATTGAGCACAGAGAAGATGGTGTTAGCGACTGGAGGAAAGCACCACCTCATAAGTGATCTATCCACCCACCCAACGTTGGCCTCATTGGTCGCCTCTAAACCCACGAGGCTGGAGCGCAAAGAGGTCATGTTCAATCCTGAGCAACTATATAAGAATCCAACTTTGTATCAGCATGCCTTGACCAAAGCAAGGGCTGGGAATCCCTTTAGAGTGTACCCAAATTTCTCGGCCAACTTGTGAAATTTGTCTAAGCCATTTTGATGACAATAGGATATGAGAGCGCAAGAAAATAAAGTCGAAGGAAGTCAAAACTCCTCTGCCAATTGATATGTTCATGACTCATCTATCCCTGACCTCATTTACTCCCCTATGCCTGATCTCCATGGTCCTCAATTCCCTTACCTTTCAAAAATTCATCTAGCCTCCACACTTTCTAAGATAGACAATTCGCAAGCTTATTTAAGAGCTTTCCAATACCTCAGTTTTAAATGACCATCATTTATCTTGAAACCACATTCCCTCACTGGAGATACTCCCACCAGTGAAGACAGGGGTCTTAAACCGTATGGTTCAACAAAATCACTCGTTCTTCTGAATGCTAAAGAATACAGGCCCAGCTTTGGTACAGCCTCAGTTCCAGGAATATCTCCACCAGATAGCTGCACAAAGTCCTGAAGGGCAGAGTAATATTTCTAAAGGTGGAGTGAAGACCCCGGGCTAACTAGCAAGTTCAAAAGTCTTGACCTGCCCTCATTTATAGCTCACATTGAATAGGCCAATAGATGTCAAGGGAACAAATGAAGCTAAAAATGTTCACAAACTAATAGCAAAAATAACAGATTTAAAAATAGTTTTAAGCATACATTATCCCCTGCAGCAGTGCTTGATGCCCAAGTGGGAACTGTCATAAGGCTGCAGGGAAATTGAAAAGAGTTAGCTCCGACTCAATATGTGCTGAACTATAGATATTCCATATAAAGCTGACTGCTGCAAGGTATTTATTTTGAGGAAGTATGCACTTCAAATGGCCTTGCTGAGTCAAAGATGCTTTCATGATATGCTCCAAGATCATTGTTAATTCAGCAATACAGGTCACAATGAGAGAGAACACACAAAATCTAACACTGTTAAACTGGTCCAGCATTCTTTATAACAACACACACAAAATGCTGGTGGAACACAGCAGGCCAGGCAGCATCTATAGGGAGAAGCGCTGTCGACAGAGCCTGGCGAAGGGTCTCAGCCCGGAACGTCGACAGCGCTTCTCCCTATAGATGCTGCCTGGCCTGCTGTGTTCCACCAGCATTTTGTGGGTGTTGTTGTTTGGATTTCCAGCATCTGCATATTTCCTCGTGTTTGCAGTTTTCTGTAAACTTACATTGTATTCAACTAAAATAAAATAACCCAGTTAAATGCCTAACAGTGGAAATCATATGGTTAAATTAACTAATAAAACATTTACCTTTTTGTGCAAATAGCAGGTACAGTGAGAATCTAGAACAAGATCATACTATTTTCAGCTGACCATGATTTTCCTTAAGATCCCTGGATATGACAACAATAGAAGCGACTAAGCCATAGGCTGGATGTTGTTGTTGCATGAATACAATCATTGTTATAGATGATGTAAAACTTGTGTTTAATTTTTTAAAAATCAGCAGTATTAGGTACAGTATATCATTGAACATGAAATTACTTCAAGTTTAAATGTTGTTGTGACATAGGCAAAATTAATAAACAAAATTAAACTTAGAAGAAATTGAGTGATATGAACTAATTCTTGTTAGATTTCCATAACTTTAATTACCTTCATTGTGCTGGAATGGTCAGGCAGCATCTAGCGATGGGAATAAACAGTCAACATTTCAGACTGAGACCCTTCACCAGAACCAATAAAGGGTCTCCGCCCAAAACGTCATCTGCTGATTCCCGTCCATAGATGCTGCCTGACCTGCTGAGCTCCTCCAGCACATTGTATGTATTTCTTTGAGATTTCCAGCATCAGCAGTACCTCTTGCGAATTTAACTACTTCAAAATTTACAGGCTCCAAAGTCAGTACACACAAATGGAGCTCTCTATTGGGAAGTCACAATCCCTCATTCCATCACCCCTAGATGTGAAGTGAATAAATGTAAAATACTGTAGCGATGTGCTACACACAGCGCTGAAATAACGACACGCAGTCAGTAAGTCATTTGGAGACTAGTTTATTCAAACTTCGCGGAGCTGGTATTTAAATCCCTGGCGCCTGCCCTCTCCGGGCGGAAATGACGTCAGAGGTGCATTACCAAAGTCTCCCCCCGCGCGCTGGCTATTTGTGAGCCGGTTCGCCTGCACAGAAAGTGGGTCGCCACATAAACCACCCCCCCAGAACCGGCAATACACCCCCCAATGTCCACAGTCTGGATCAGCCTCTGTTTGGGAGGTCTGCCTCTACGTCGCGGTGCCTGAACCTCGACCGGCTGCGCCAAGTCCACATGGGCTGGTTTGAGTCGGTCCACCGTGAAAACCTCCTCTTTCCCCCCAATGTCCAGAACGTACGTGGACCCATTGTTGTTGATCACCTTGAATGGCCCCTCGTACAGCTGCTGTAGCGGTGCCCGCTGTCCGCCCCTTCGTACAAACACAAACTTACAGTTCTGCAGGTCTTTAGGTACATGGGTCGGGGTCTGTCCGTGTTGTGATGTTGGTACGGGGGGCAGGTTGCCAAGACTTTCGCGTAGTCTGTCCAGGACTGCTGCGGGTTCTTCCTCTTGCCCCCTTGGGACTGGTATGAACTCTCCTGGGACAGCCAGGGGCTGACTGAGTATACCAACTCGGCTGACAAGGCGTGCAGATCCTCTTTGAGCGCTGTACGAATTCCAAGCAGGACCCAGGGAAGCTCGTCCACCCAGTTAGGTCCTCTCAGGTGGGTCATGAGAGCCGACTTCAAGTGACGGTGGAAGCGTTCCACCAGTCCGTTTGACTGTGGGTGGTAGGCAGTTGTGTGGTGTAGCTGTGTTCCCAACAGGCTGACCACAGCCAACCACAGGCTGGAGATGAACTGGGCGCCTCTGTCGAAGGTAATGTGGGCCGGTACCCAGAAGCGTGCTACCCAGGTTGCAATCAGTGCTCGGGCGCAGGAATCGGCAGATGTGTCAGTGAGCAGGACCGCCTCTGGCCACCTTGTGAACCGGTCTACCATAGTTAGGAGGTACCGCGCTCCTTGGGACACTGGTAGGGGGCCCACGATATCCACATGAATGTGGTCGAACCTCCGGTGGGTGGGTTCGAACTGCTGCAGCGGGGCTTTAGTGTGCCGCTGCACCTTGGCTATTTGGCACTGCGCGCACATTCTGGCCCATTCACTGACCTGCTTCTGAAGTCCGTGCCACGCGAACTTGCTGGAGACCAGCCGGACGGTTGTCCAGATAGATGGGTGCGCCAAACCGTGTATGGAGTCGAAAACTCACCGCCTCCAGGCTGCCGGGACGATGGGGCGAGGTTGGCCGGTAGCCACGTCGCACAGGAGGGTCCTCTCACCTGGGCCTACGAGAAAGTCCTGCAGCTGCAAACCCGAGACTGCGGTCCTGTAGCTGGGCATCTCGTCGTCTGCCTGCTGCGCCTCCGCCAGTGCTGCATAGTCCACCCCCAGGGACAGGGCCTGGACAGCTGGTCTGGAGAGTGCATCCGCCACAACATTGTCCTTTCCCCAGACATGCTGGATGTCTGTCGTCTACTTGGCGATGTAGGACAGATGTCGCTGCTGGCGAGCCGAACAGGTATTGGACACCTTCGTGAATGTGAAGGTCAACGGTTTGTGGTCCGTGAATGCGGTGAACCTGATGGAAGTACCTGATGGTACTTCTAAGAAGTACCTGAAATACCGGATTGCCAGAGACAGTGCCAACAGCTCCTGGTCAAAAGCACTGTACTTGAGTTCGGGTGGTTGTACGTGCTTGCTGAAGAATGCCAGGGGTTGCCAGCGCCCCTCGATGAGCTGCTCCAGCACCCCACCGACTGCTGTGTCAGATGCGTCCACCGTGAGGGCGGTCGGAACATCCATTCTGGGGTGCACCAGCATCACGGCATCTGCCAAGGCTTCCTTGGCTTTAATGAAAGTGGCCGCGGCCTCCTCGTCCCAAGTAATGTCCTTGCCTTTACCCGACATCAGGGTGTACAAAGGGCGCATGATACGGGCTGCTGAAGGGAGAAAACGGTGGTAGAAGTTCACCATACCAACGAACTCCTGCAGGCCTTTGACCGTGTTGGGCCGGGCAAAGTGGTGGATCGCGTCTACCTTGGCGGGCAGAGGTGTTGCCCCGTCTTTGGTAATCCTGTGGCCCAGGAAGTCGATGGTATCAAGACCAAACTGGCATTTGGCTGGGTTGATCGTGAGGCTAAAATCACTCAGGCGGGAGTAGAGCTGGCGGAGGTGGGACAGATGTTCCTGACGACAACTGCTGGCTATAAGGATGTCGTCCAAATAGATGAACGCAAAGTCCAGGTCGCGTCCCACCGTGTCCATTAGCCGTTGAAATGTCTGTGCAGCATGCTTCAGGCCAAATGACATTCGGAGGAACTCGAACAGGCCGAACGGGGTGATGAGTGCTGTTTTGGGGATGTCTTCAGGGTGCACCGGGATTTGATGCTATCCCCGGACGAGGTCTACTTTGGAAAAGATTCTTGCCCCGTGCAGTTTTGCTGCAAGGTCCTGTATGTGCAGCACGGGGTAGCGGTCTGGAGTGGTAGCCTCGTTCAGTCTGCGGTAGTCGCCGCATGGTCTCCAACCCCCGGCTGCTTTGGGCACCATGTGCAGGGGGGAGGCCCATGGGCTGTCGGACCTCCGTACGATCCCCAATTCCTCCATCCTCTTGAACTCCTCCTTCGCCAGGCAGAGCTTTTCCGGGGGGAGTCTTCATGCGCGGGCGTGGAGGGGTGGTCCCTGGGTCGGATGTGTACCCCGTGTCTGGGCATGGCTGCCATGAACTGCAGTGCCAGAATCGATGGAAAGTCTGCCAGGATTCTGATGAATTTGTTGTCCAACAGTGTGATGGAGTCCAGGTGTGGGGCCGGCAACTTGGCTTCACTCAGGGGGAACGTCTGGAAAGTCTCGGCATGTACCAGTCTTTTCCCTTGCAAGTCGACCAACAGGCTGTGAGCTCACAAGAAGTTCCCCCCCAGGAGTGGTTGGGCCACGGCGGCCAGTGTGAAGTCCCACGTGAACCAGCTGGCGCCGAACTGCAGCTGCACTGTGCGGGTGCCGTAGGTCCATATCGTTCTGCCGTTTGCGGCCCTCAGGGTGGGTCCTGGCTTCCTGTTGCGGGTGTCATACCCCGTCGGGGGCAAGACGCTGATCTCTGCTCCGGTGTCGACCAAGAAGCGGCGTCCTGACTGTTTGTCCCAGACGTACAAGAGGCTGTCCTGGTGGCCAGCCGCCGTAGTCATTAGCGGCAGCTGGCCCTTGCAGGGCAGGCGACAATGGCAGGCTTCTGTACCCCACTGCTGGTGGTAGAAACACCACTGTTCACTGGCCTCCTCACTCCTGCCTCTGTGTTGTGTGCGCCCCCCTGCCGGGCCTGGTCTGGTCTGCTGTTGGGCGCGTGACCTGGTAATCTGACCGACGGATGCCACGCTCTCCCTCTTGGCTTTCCACAACACGTCTGCCCGGGCCGCCACCTTCCGGGGGTCGCTGAAATCTGCGTCGGCCAGCAGCAGATATATGTCCTCCGGCAGTCGCTCTAGGAACGCTTGCTCGAACATGAGGCAGGGCTTGTGTCCGTCAGCCAGGGACAGCATCTCATTCATCAATGCTGACGGCAGTCTGTTTCCCAAACCATCCAGGTGAAGCAGGCGGGCACCCCGCTCACGCCGTGAGAGGCCAAAGGTCCCAATGAGCAGCACTTTGAATGCATCATATTTGCCTTCTTCCGGGGGCGACTGTATGAAATCCGCAACCTGGGCGGCCGTCTCCTGGTCAAGGGTGCTCACCACGTGGTAGTAACGCGTGGAATCAGAAGATATCTGCCGAATCTGGAACTGGGCTTCTGTTTGGCTAAACCACACGCGTGGTTGCAGCGTCCAGAAAGTCGGCAGTTTTAGCGAAACTGCGTGAACAGATGAAGAGTCGGTCATCTTTGGTCCAAATCCCGTTTGGACCGTCTGGGTCACCAATTTAGCGATGTGCTATACACAGCGCTGAAATAACAACACGCAGTCGGTAAGTCGTTTGGAGACTAGTTTATTCAAACTTCACAGCGCTGGCATTTAAACCCTAGCGCCCGCCCTCTCCGGGCGGAAATGATGTCAGAGGTGCATTACCAAAGTCTCCCCCCGCGCGCTGGCTATTTGTGAGCCAGTTCGCCTGCGCAGAAAGTGGGTCGCCACAATAACTAAAATAAATGTCCTGTCATTTGAAGCCAGTCGGGTCTCTGTAACTGACCCCAGCATTCCTAGAATGTTGAAAAATTGCCTCCTGATTATGGTCTAGGATAAGAAATCTGTTCAGTTTACAATAAATCTCCTCTATGTTGTTTCCAAGATAATTAACCTGGGCCAGAAATTCTTCTGCGTTGCACAATATTCTGTATACTCAAATTGTTAAGTACTAGCAGTTGCATTATACGTGACTTGGACAATTCTGGGCTCTTTGACTCTAAATGGAAGTTGTTTGAGCAAGTGTAATGGACTCCAACACACATGACCTGACTTCTGTAAAAGTCATCAGCACACGCTCACACCAGAAACTCTCAACTGAGAGAAAGGGTGACTTATAAAGTAAATGGGAAGGATCGTTCATATCTATCTTCTATCAGCGAGGCTAAGGTTCTGATCTTCTGTCACATATTCCTGCCCCTTTTTCTATTACACACTTCATTCACCACTGACATTGTGAGGACCTCCTCTTGATCATCTAATGACTGAACTGTCATCTCTGACTCCTTCCCTTGATGGTGTCCTTTTCTATACAACCCCCATCTCCAGACAGGCCCTCTTGTTCTGCTCCAAGCCCTCCTCCACTGATCTGTGGTCTACCTGATTTCCTACTTAACCTGTACAGTTCCTTGGAGACACATGTGAGACAGAGCATTGCTGCCAGGAAGCCACCCACAGAAAGGCCATGGATCCTCCCCACTGAGATCTTCCAATGGCTTTTTTATCCCTGAGTTCTATAGCAGTTGATGTAGCCAGATTGTCACTACCTTCTCCAGGGCAACCAAGGATGGGCGATTAAAGGATCAAAATCAAAGTTATTCGTCTTATACATTTTCACACATTAGGAAATTGCATCAAAAAATGACAACATTCAGCAATTATACAAAGCAAAGAATTAGATGAAAAATAAAGTTAGAAGCAGAGATGAAGAAATAAAAAGTGCATGAAGTGTTTATACTGTAATGTAGTGACTGTGTCATAAGGTGGCCATTGAGAGCGGACCCAAATGCAAGAGACAGACACTGAAGTACTAGGGATAGGACTAGGTGCATCAAGAAAGCAAGGTAATTGGGGAAGAAATGACACTGGCCAAGACACAGGCCCTGGATCCAGGACCTAGGCTAGGACTAGACTGGGAAAGCGGGACTTGGACAAGGACTCCAAGCCAGAGACTGGACAGGGACCCAGAACCTGGGTCTTGACTCCAGGCTCAGACTCCAGTCTAGGCGAGGACAAGACATGGCAACAGGACTGGGCGTGGGGGCAGGACGCAGGACTCCTGGGCTGGACGAGGACATGAAGCTCAGACCTGCTCCCGGGCGACAGGAACACGGCACACAGGGCCCTGCTCTTGGGCAGCAGGAACGCGGCACACAGGGCCCTGCTCCCGGGAGGCAGGAACACGGCACACAGGGCCCTGCTCTTGGGCGGCAGGAACACGGCACACAGGGCCCTGCTCCCGGGCGGCAGGAACACGGCACACAGGGGCCCTGCTCTTGGGCGGCAGGAACACGGCACACAGGGCCCTGCTCCCGGGCGGCAGGAACACGGCACACAGGGGCCCTGCTCGTGGGCGGCAGGAACAAGGCACACAGGGCCCTGCTCTTGGGCGGCAGGAACACGGCACACGGGGCCCTGCTCCCGGGCGGCAGAAACACGGCACACAGGGCCCTGCTCTTGGGCGGCAGGAACACGGCACACAGGGCCCTGCTCCCAGGCAGCAGGAACACGGCACACAGGGCCCTGCTCCCGGGCAGCAGGAACACGGCACACAGGGCCCTGCTCCCGGGCGGCAGGAACACGGCACACAGGGCCCTGCTCTTGGGCGGCAGGAACACGGCACACAGGGCCCTGCTCCCGGGCGGCAGGAACACAGCACACAGGGCCCTGCTCCCGGGCAGCAGGAACACGGCACACAGGGCCCTGCTCCCGGGCGGCAGGATCACGGCACACAGGGCCCTGCTCTTGGGCGGCAGGAACACGGCACACAGGGCCCTGCTCCCGGGCGGCAGGAACACGGCACACAGGGCCCTGCTCCCAGGCGGCAGGAACACGGCACACAGGGCCCTGCTCTTGGGCGGCAGGAATACGGCACACAGGGCCCTGCTCCCGGGCGGCAGGAATGCGGCACACAGTGCCAGGACCCCTCCTTGGGAACAGGACATAGGGCCAGGACTCATACACAGAAAGCTGAACACAACAAGACAGTTCCCAACACTAGGTAGCAGCAAACAGCTAGACCTACCTAACAAAGGCATGGACACAAAGAGACAGTTCCAAACAACAAAAGACAGTTCCTTATCTGGATACAGCAAGGCTTCAGTCTTGCTCCAGCAGTAGAACTTGACAGCGAGAATAGGCAGGGACACAGGCAGGGCTCCAGGCAAAGGGCTACAGAAAGAAGGGGAAGGGAATGGAACAGTCCAGCCTCAAGGTAACAGCAAATCCAACCTAACCTACCCCACAGCCACAAGGATGGGAAACTTACATTCCAGCCCCAACATGAGAATCAGGTGCCTGTGATTAAGCCCAACTGAAACAAGGGACAGCCAGAAGACCCGGAGTCTGGAGTCCACGGACCGGACCGTGACCCAGAACATGGACTTCACGGACCAGACCACGACAGACTGAGGTAATAGATAGAGGGGGAGGCTTGGGGGATGCTAACTAGAATAGTTGAACAGATTAACTGCCTGGACAAGGAAACTTTTGAGCTGGTGCAAAGTTCTTGTTTTAATAGCACTTTCCAGAAGGGTTTTTTTCTTTGGAAAAGGCAGTTTGCTGTGTGGGTAAGGTATACAATGATTTTCCCACCCACTTCTTTGTAGACTGCAGCCAATGACTTTTTCTGCTGTACTGACATTTCGCTGCTGTCTTTGTATCTTTTAAGAGGATGCTGCACCAAACCTGTCAGTAGTGGATGATGTGAGGATGCTCTCTATGATAGCAGTATAGAATTGCACTAATATATTCTGGGGAAGATGGCATTTTACCAGCTTCTGTAAGAAGTACATCCTCTGTTGAGTCATTTTGTTAATGGAGGAACTATGGTTCTCCCACCTGAGATCCTACGAAATAACGATACCCAGGAACCTGAGTATTGACTGTAGCATTGTTATTGATGTCTGGGTGAAGAGGAGACACATTTCTCTAGAACTCGGTATGCATCACCATTGTTTTGAGGGCATTCAGCTCTAAGTTGCTGTGATTGCACAAGGACAGGAGCTTCATTACTTCCTAGAAGTACTTGCATTTGTCATCTCTGGTGATTAATCCTATCACAGTGGTGTTGGCAGCAAACTTTATCAGTCTCACTGGTGTATAGAGAAAGTGTGAGAGAGGAGAATTAAGTGCTGACAGCCTGCAAAGACCCCATCCCTTATAAAAAACACACACTTCTAAAATTCATTTTGTCCAAAGTGCTCCTAATATACACAAAATGAATTGGAGAGATGAGAAGTGCATTATTTGTTGTCTGGAACTTGAGCAGTACTAACTAAAATAGGCAACTAAAGCTGTTGGCAACCAGTTAGTAAAGCCGTTGCCTCAAGTGCCAGGTGACCAAGGTTCACTCATCCCTGACCTCAGGCTCTGTCTATATGGAGTTACATACTTTGATTTCCCTGTGAACTATCCATGTCTATTCAAGCTGGTCTGCTTGCAACCCCTATCCTAAAGAAGTGTGGTCAGCTTATTGCCCCTATCATGTAAGCAAGTGTGCTGAATCTGGGCTGGTTTGATGAGTATATGGGAAAAATAAATGAAAGCAATTTCTGCACTGTAGAGTTAATGTAAATGGGTGGTTAATGGTCAGAACAGAATTGGTAGTCCGAAGAGCTTGTTTCTATGCTGTATGACTCTCGATCTCTAGGAATGTTTGAGGCAGATATCAGGCAGGTATATATGCAAAAAGATGTGGCAGCAATTGCCTTAAAGATAAATTAAACTCAGTTTCTGAAATATAAATTTTCTTGAACACGCAGTTATTTGCTATCTGATTGCCTCTGGCAAAACAAAATGATGTTGCAAATTATACTTGTTCACCAGGGGATTAATGAGTGAACAGTCTGGGAATTTGCAAACCTGAGGTTCTCCTGATATGGTTGAGATTTCATTGACATATACAGCCTGTAAATATCAAAGGCTAGTGCTTAGAATATTTCATTACTGAAGGGGAAAAATCAGCGTGAAGAATTGGAAGCAGATGTACTCTTCCCATCGCACTTTTTTTGAGTGGCTTAATTGCATTTTGAAATATTGTTGCTGGTTTTCACTTCAGGAGGTGGCATGCGCCTATCGGTAGATCCTACTGGTGCTTTGTGATTGGTTTCTGCTGGAAGCCCTTGACTGTATACATGACACATCGCCCCCTGATGCCTAGTTGCAGTCAGGTTCGATTAAACGGAACTGCCTGACCCTGCCTCCAAAGTTCCAATCAATTATCTCCACTGAGCCACCACCAGGAAATGCTATCAGCCCTGTCGGTACTACAGCAGTTCACTCTCCTAAGGTGTACGTGATTTCACCATGCTATTAAACATTGTTCGAACCATTGATCAGTTGTCTGGTGAGCTAAAGACCGTACAGCAAGTCTCGCTGAGGAGCAGAGGTAGCACAGAGCCATGGAGACAGTTTGTTGAGAAGCGGCGTTTGCTGTTCGTTGGCGCATATCTCAAGGGGTTTAATTGCACAGGCACGATTTAGAGAGCTGACGGAATTAGATGATGTGGAGCAGATCCCAAGAGTATCATTAATGCTTTGCAGATGAAAACATTGACCCGAAACATCCCTTAGCCTTACACAGTGGTCCTGTAGAGGAATTAGTGAGGAGTTCCTTTTAGGTCAGCTCTTCCATGCCTACATGTTGGTAAGTAATGTCATGTCAATTTGAAATTAGCAACCAGATGATTTGCAGCTAATATCATAAACAGGTCTTAGCTCATTCGGAATTAAATGCTGACTTCTATTTACTATCTTAAGCTAACTGCTAGGAATGTAGTACTTTCATATTTAAAATAATTTATCTAATCTGTGAGCAGTGTATCATATCCTGTCAGCATAATCTAACCAAGCTGTAATGCTCCAGGACCAGGATGGTGACAATTATTGCCTGATTTTAAACGTTAAGTTTGCTTGAAGTAAACCTGTCAAAAGAACATTCAGTTGTACAAAACACATTCCATTATTATATTATCAATAAAGGCTTTTGGCTGACTGATTTAAGTTTAAAAATGAATCCAGAACTTCAAATGTCAGTTTATTAGTGCAATTACAGTAATACACTTTAAATGTAGGAGGCCATTCAGACCATCTAGTCTATCCAGTTGAGAGAAATCCAATCTGGGATTTCTGGGAGGCGGAACAAAGTTAAGATGGCGCTAAACAGCAACTCCTTTGCTTGCATCTTCGGAAACAGCTCTTTTTCCATCTTTAATATCTTTATTTTTTCCTTTCAGTTTTCTGTTGAAGACCCTGCCCTGGAGTTACATGCTGACTTTGGATCTTTGCGGGAATGGGACACATTCTTGGGGTTTCAGGATTGGCCGTTATTCGGCACGGCATGGGTTTGGCCTGAGAGTCCAGCTCGGATTTAGAAGCCTAAGATCTCAGGGCTCTGGAGATAGGGAGATCCAGGGTTAGTGTCATGACAGGAGACCCATGTGTCATCGGGGGAGTCAGAAAATCTACTGCTGTGTGCCCAAAGAGCCGGGGCCTTTGAGATCTTTGGGAACAGAGCTCAGAAAAAAGCAACGTAACAGACTTCTAACATCATAAACCAGCAAGTTGTTTGTTATGTCTCCCCACTTGCTGGGAAAAATGAAGACACCTCCTTCTCCCTTATCAGGGATGGAGAGAGCATGAGGTATGTTGAATGCCGGGTGAAACGCAAAGCCTTTGGGATAACTGCAAGTCTGTGTCTTTGCTCGTGCTTGAGTGCTTAGTGGTGGATGCTGATGGTTGTTTTTGTTGGTGGGGAGTGGGGGGATTGTTACTCACTGCCACTTATGCACGGGAGGGAGGGGAGCTGTGGGGGGCGGGGGAGACTTTGGGGTTCTTATGTTTAACTTCATTCATTCTTTGTTCTCATGGATGTTTGCAAAGACAAAGCATTTCAGGATATATATTGTATACATTTCTCTGACATTTAATAGGACCTTTGAACCTGTGAATCCTATTTTCCCACTCATTTCTTTGTAACTTACTCTTCCATACATCTTTATTGATGCCCCCATCTCTATTTATCCTATTCTAGGGGTAAATTACGGTAACAATTGGCCTAATAATCTAGAGATGCATGAGGAAAGTGAAGGACCCAGAGGAAGCCCAATCACTCACAGGAAGAATGTACTAATTCCATGCTGACAGAAGCGGAGGTCAAGATCGAACTTGGATGTCTGGATCTGTGAAACAGCTACACCACACGCATTATCACTGTCAGTCCATTTGGATATGGCCCAAATGAGGTGAGAGGGACGCTGAAGCAGGTCGATAGCTCACAGACTTTAATGCAGACAGGATTTTGAGGGAAAAGAAAACAATAATCACTATGCCAGACAGGGCTGTGAACTAAAATTCTCAAACAGAAAACTGGATGCAAAAACTGCAGCTGAAAGGAATATCTAAATATAAGATGAATATTGCTGGTCTTCAGCATCAGTCAAGTCGATAGTTCACTTTCTCAGACAATGCTGAATGCAAGCAGACAGCGTAACGTTGCTGTGCTTTGCTCAAGTCTCGACAAGCACTACAATGAAAAGAAAGGCATTAAATACCACCATAATGAAACAGTAATTAGCTGATATGTGTATATTCATAAGCACAATTGCTGAATTTGCTGTGCAGCCCGCCGGCAGACCCCACAGCACAGTCCATGGTTGTGACTGTGTTACCTGCAACATTAAGATGTTGAAAGTCAAAACTGGCTCCCTTCATTTCAGTAGCTTTAAAATATAGTGTGCTCATTGGTCAGGATGTTGAGGTTAAATGTTGCAATTTGCAGTGCAACTGTTTACAACTTTGGTTAGGCCATATTTGGAGTTGCTGTAATACAGGAACGATATGGAGATGATGCAGAAATTCAGCAGAATAACCCCTGGATTAAATTGTATTTGCATTTAGGATAAGTATGAATTGTTTTTTTCTAGTGTGTCAAAGCCTGAAGGCAATTGGTTATTGGTTTATGATTGTCACATGGACTGATTAACAGGGACAAACTTTCTTTTGCAAATGATCCATATAGATCATTTCAAAATCAATGTACACCAAAGTAGTACAAAGGGAAAAGCAAGAACAGAATGTAAAATAGAGAGTTACAGTTACAGAGAAAGTGCAGTGCAGGTTTCAAGAGGACCAACCTGATCAAGTATACATAATTATGAGAGGTATAGACAAGATAGATAATATTTTTTTCCCAGGCTGGAGATGTCAACCTTAGAGCACATAGTTTTAAGGTGTGAGGGGGGCAGTTTAAAGGAGATTTACATGGTGATATTTTTACACAGAGAGTGGTAGCTGCCTGGAACATACTGCCAGTGCAGGTGGTGGAAGTGATAGCAACTTTTAAAGGACATTTCGGCAATCACAAGAACAAGCAGGGAATGGAGCGATATGGATCTTGTGCAGGCAAGAGCGATTGCTTTAGATCAGCAGAGACATTGTGGAGTGAAGAGCCTGTTCCTGAACTGCACTGTTTTATGCCCCATGTTTAGCATGAGGCCAGTAAAGGTTCCTGTACTTGTCACTTGTCACCACATCGGTGGTGGGGAAGATGCTAGAGTCCATTATTAAGGATGAAATAGTGGCATATCTGGATAGCAGTGATAGGATTGGGCCGAGCCAGCATGGATTTACCAAGGGTAAATCATGCTTGACTAATCTGTTGGAGTTTTTCGAGGATGTAACCAGGAAGTTAGACGGGGGAGATCCAGTGGATGTAGTGTACCTCGATTTTCAGAAGGCATTTGATAAGGTCCCACATAGGAGATTGGTGGGTAAAATCAAAGCTCAGGGCATCGGGGGGAAGCCATTGACATGGATAGGAAACTGGTTGGCAGATAGAAAGCAAAGGGTAGCGGTGAATGGGTGTTTCTCGGAATGGCAGGTGGTGACTAGTGGGGTGCCACAGGGCTCGGCATTGAGACCACAGCTGTTTACAATTTACGTCAACAATTTAGATGAAGGCATTGAGAATAACATCAGCAAATTTGCTGATGATACTAAGCTGGGTGGCAGTGTGACATGTGGTGAGGATGTTCGGAGAATTCAGGGTGACTTGGATAGGCTGGGTGAGTGGGCAGATACTTGGCAGATGATGTTTAATGTGAATAAGTGTGAGGTTATCCACTTTGGGAGTAAGAACAGGAAGGCAGATTATTATCTGAATGGTGTAGAGTTAGGTAAGGGAGAAATACAAAGAGATCTAGGAGTCCTTGTTCATCAGTCACTGAAGGTGAATGAGCAAGTGTAGCAGGCAGTGAAGAAGGCTAATGGAATGTTGGCCTTTATTACAAAGGGAATTGAGTACAAGAGCAAGGAAATCCTCTTGCATTTGTACAGAGCCCTGGTGAGACTACACCTGGAGTATTGAGTACAGTTTTGGTCTCCAGGGTTAAGGAAGGACATCCTGGCTGTAGAGGAAGTGCAGCGTAGATTCACGAGGTTAATTCCTGGGATGTCTGGACTGTCTTACGCAGAGAGGTTAGAGAGACTGGGCTTGCACACGCTGGAATTAAGGAGATTGAGAGAGGATCTGATTGCAACATATAAGATTATTAAGGGATTGGAGAAGATAGAGGCAGGAAATATGTTCCAGATGCTGGGAAAGTCCAGTACCAGAGGGCATGGTTTGAAAATAAGGGGTAGGTCATTTAGGACAGAGTTAAGGAAAAACTTCTTCTCCCAGAGAGTTGTGGGGGTCTGGAATGCACTGCCTCGGAAGGTAGTGGAGGCCAATTCTCTGGATGCTTTCAAGAAGGAGCTAGATAGGTATCTTATGGATAGGGGAATCAAGGGATATGGGGACAAGGCAGGAACCGGGTATTGATAGTAGATGATCAGCCATGATCTCAAAATGGCGGTGCAGGCTCGAAGGGCCGAATCATCTACTTCTGCACCTATTGTCTATTGTCTATAAAAGATGAACCGTGGTTGTATTGATCCATGAAACCGATCTAAGGAGCTGAATGGCCTTCTGTTGCTTTTCTTTCTTATGTTTACTTACACTCTATTGTGACATGCCGTGGCAATATATCACTTATTGGACGTGGATTATAATGAAGCTTTTCACAACACTATATGTATTTTCAGTGGTGTCATTATGGATAGGGATCAGGGGTCCAGCTGCCCAGGATCTTCTGGCTTTAACTGCAGGATGTTCTCTAACTTCTTTCTTGAGTCCTCTCAGTAACAACAGGGTAATTCACAGACTGGGAGTGGGGAGGGAATATAGCCAGCGACCTAGAGGAGAAGAGCAGAGGGAGGATGGTGTTGTGTGGAAATTGTGGTCGGGCCATAGTTATCTGAGAGCGAGGATTATGTAGCAGTCACTCTAGGGTTGGTGTAGGGGATCTGATTGGGGAAAGGGCTGGCTGAAGTTTATAGGGAGGGAGGTTTGGACCTTGAGTAAACAATCCTGTACTTGTTAGCCCTCAACCATAACAATACACAGCTTATAAACACAAGCCTCAGTCACCTCTTTTTCCCAGTGAGGATGCTGATGTCCAGCAAACATGGTCAACTGTTGTTAAAAATATAACCACTGTTAAACTACAAGTGTTTCAAGTCATTAGACATTGAAGGACACGAATGTCTCATTCAAACTTCAGCCTTGGGAAAATATGTAAAAAATAAAAGATATTTAACTTCTTAACAAAACCAAAAAGTGCTGGAAAATCTCAGTAGAACAGGCAGCATCCACAGAAAGTGAAACAGTCAGACTTGTGGGTCTGTGACCCTTCACCAGTTCTGACAAAGGACTATTTCTATTTCCACAGATGATGTCTGGCCTGAGGAGATTTTCCAGCATTTTTTAATTTTATTTTGAATTTCAAGCTTCTAGAGGTTTTTATTGATTTTCATTTGATTTTGTTGAACTTCCAAGCCAACTCATTGAATTAAAGTTAAAACTTTCTCCTGAGGTTCAGACATTCTAGCCTTTGGGTTTCAACTTAAGTAGCTAGAATACAAACGCAAGCGGTGGCCCTTCAGTTAAGATCTAAATCAGTGCTCACTTGAATTTTAAAACTTTTGCCTAAATCACATTAAATGAATGCCTTCAGTTTTGCCATTTGCTATCAACATATGTGCTTCACAGTCCGGTGCACTGGGATATTGTGCACATAAAGCATTTTCTAGGCTAGGATCTTCTCTGAATTTAAAAAAAAGTCCTCTGCAAGCCTCTACTGGTTTTACGGACTGGAACCTATGGGAAGTGCAATAGTTTTCCATGCTGGTAAGAATAAGTGGTTTCAACTCACTGAAGTACAACCAGCCCCCTTTGTCATGAGGATGCCTAAGTTCCTTTCAAATCTATTGTCATGGGCTTACCTACCCAGGGTATAAATGCCATGAAAAGTAGTACAATATTTTACAAACATGACAAACATAAATTATTTAAACTTAAAATGACACAAATTAGACATAATTCCCTCACAAAATAGGCATAGCAACAGTTGTGCAAGTTGAGGGAAGTGTAGTCCTGGGTAGAATTCAGGATTTTCAAGTCAGTTCAAGAACCCGATGGCAGTAGGATAGAAACTGTTTTTGATCTTAGAGGATGAACCCTCAGACTCCTATACCTCCCCGCTGATGGCAGCGAGAAGAGAGCACGACCCAGATGCCAGGTGTCCTTAATGACAGATGTTACCTTCATGAGGCATCACATCTGTGGATGTCCTTGTTGGTGAAGAGAGCTATACCTGTAATGGAACAGGCTGAATCCACAACTCTCTAGCCTAATCACAAACAACAGAAAATCTGCAGATGCTGGAGCTCCGAGCAGCACACACAAAACACTGAAGGAACTCAGCAGGCCACGCAGCATCTAGGAAAAGAGTATTGCCAAAGGATATTGGACTGAAATGTCAACAGCACTCTTTACCTAGATGCTGCCTGGCCTGCTGAGTTCCTCTAGCATTTTGTGTGTGGTGCTCTCTGTAGCCTCCCGCATTCTTGTGCATTCCCTTACCAAGCCATAAAGCAGCCAGTCGGAATTATTTTCACTGTATATTAGTAGAGATATGTCGGAGTGCTCAAAGACATACCGAGTTTCCTTAAACTTATAAGTAAAGATTCATGTGTTCCTTCTTCATTGTTGCATCTGTGCTCTGAGCCTAAGATATAACATCCGAAATGTTGGAGGCTTGGGTAGAACAGGTGTGGAGAGGGTCTTTCCATTAATGAGAGAGTCTAAGATCTGAAGGCAACTCCTCAGAATAGTGGGATGTCCTCTCTTGAGAAAAGGAATGAGGAGGATTTTTACTTCAGCCAGTGGGTGTTGTACTTGCGGAGGTCTGGTCATTGAGTGTATTTAAGGCAAAGATGATAGGATTTTGATTGTTAAGGAGTAAGGATCAGAGGGAGAAATTGGGTTGAGAAAAGCAAAGGAAAAACAATGGTGGGTAGATTCAGTGGGCTGAATGGCCTAATTCTGCTCCTGTTATGATCTAATGCTCTTATGTTCATACTCAGGAACTTGAAGCTGAAATTGTTTTAATGTTGCATTATTGGTAACTGGCCCAAATTTTATTGACCTAAGATGACCAGAAGGTATCCTTCCAGGGAAGACTTTCCTCTGTGTTTCATAATCAAAAAGTTACCTGGAAAATTTTGTGAGAGAAAAGCAAAAAGGTTATTTTTCCATGTGGATTCCAGAGTCTATACATCTGAAATCAAGCCCAGCATCAGAGACGCCTTGAGGGTTGGGAAGACATAAGTGTTAGAGGAGCTCAGACATGTGAGACAGCTATAAATTTGCTGACGATACAACCATTGTTGGTAGAATCTCAGGTGGTGACAAGAGGGCGTACAGGAGTGTACACATCAGACTTCCAATATAACTCGGAGTCCTGCCATGTGCAGAAGTTCGCTGATGATACGGCCATAGTGGGGTGTGTCAGGAATGGACAGGAGGAGGAGTATAGGAAACTGATACAGGACTTTGTGATATGGTGCAACTCAAACTACCTGCGTCTCAATATCACCAAGACCAAGGAGATGGTGGTGGACTTTAGGAGATCTAGGCCTCATATGGAGCCAGTGATCATTAATGGAGAATGTGTGGAGCAGGTTAAGACCTACAAGTATCTGGGAGTACAGTTAGACGAGAAGCTAGACTGGACTGCCAACACAGATGCCTTGTGCAGGAAGGCACAGAGTCGACTGTACTTCCTTAGAAGGTTGGCGTCATTCAATGTCTGTAGTGAGATGCTGAAGATGTTCTATAGGTCAGTTGTGGAGAGCGCCCTCTTCTTTGTGGTGGTGTGTTGGGGAGGAAGCATTAAGAAGAGGGACGCCTCACGTCTTAATAAGCTGGTAAGGAAGGCGGGCTCTGTCGTGGGCAAAGTACTGGAGAGTTTAACATCGGTAGCTGAGCGAAGGGCGCTGAGTAGGCTATGGTCAATTATGGAAAACCCTGAACATCCTCTACATAGCACCATCCAGAGACAGAGAAGCAGTTTCAGCGACAGGTTACTATCGATGCAATGCTCCTCAGACAGGATGAAGAGGTCTATACTCCCCAATGCCATTAGGCTTTACAATTCAACCGCCAGGACTTAAGAACTTTTTAAAAGCTATTATTAATGCTTTTTGAGATAGTGATTTAGATGCATATCATATTTTTTACTGAGTTAAGTATTGTATGTAATTAGTTTTGCTACAACAAGTGTATGGAACATTGGAAAAAAAAGTTGAATTTCCCCATGGGGATGAATAAAGTATCTATCTATCTATCTATATGCCAACTAGTGGAGTGGTGCCACAGCAACAACCTGGTACTCAACGTCAATAAGATGAAAGAGCTGATTGTGGACTTCAGGAAGGTAAGATGAAGGAACACACACCAATCCTCATAGAGGTATCAGAAGTGGAGAGAGTGAGCAGTTTCAAGTTCCTGGGTGTCAAGATTTCTGAGGATCTAACCTGGTCCCAGCATATCGATGTAGTTACAAAGAAGGCAAGACAGTGGCTATACTTCATTAAGAGTTTAGAGAGAATTGGCATGTCAACAAATACACTCAAAGACTTCTATAGTTGTACCATGGAGACAATTCTGACAGGCTGCATCACTGTCTGATATGGGGGGGGGGGGTGGGGGGGGTATCGAAAGAAGCTGCAGAGGGTTCTAAATCTAGTCAGCTCCATTTGGGTACTAGCCTAAAAAGTACTCAGGACATCTTCAGGGAGCGGTGTCTCAGAAAAGCAGCGCCCATTATTAAGGACCTCCAGCACCCAGGGCATGCCCTTTTCACACTGTTACCATCAGGTAGGAGGCACAGAAGCCTGAAGACACACACTCGGTGATTCAGAAACAGCTTCTTTTCCTTTGCCATCTGATTCCTAAATGGACATTGAATCTTTAGACACTACCTCACTTTTTTAATATACAGTATCTCTGCTTTTTGCATATTTGAATTACTTGTTTATTTATTTTTTATTTTATTTATTATTATTTTTATTTTATTTATTATTTTTTCTCCTCTAGATTATGTATTGCATTGAACTGCTGCTGCTAAGTTAACAAATTACATGTATGTGATAATAAACCTGATTCTGATTCTGTTTCTATAGCTGGAAGAGGTTCCAAAGGCAAGGAGAACCAAAACCAAGGAATAATGTGAAAGTAAGCATCAGGATTTTATTACTGACTCAGTGTCAGAAATTGATCTACCATAGTCAAGCATGCTCACTACTTATGGGTAAAATAATGAGAAAGTTCAATGTATAGGTAAGAGAGGGTTGGATTACCTTAAGTTTGAGTGACTTGTGAGGTGTGACGCCAGCCAACGGGATATTGCAGAGGAGATTCATTTGAAGCTAGGCCACGGGTATAGAAGAGTGAGCCCAGGATGCAGCATTACATTCCAAAGGCATATAAAGGTCATTTTGGTACTGCCAGCCTTAGAAAGGACCACAAATCAAAGCTAATGTCCTTGAAGTGGGATTTTGCATTTTGCTTGCTCAATGAAGCACAGTTTCAGTTTTTGCATCATTGGGAGCAGCTGCTGAGGCGAAACAGAAATCAAGTATATTGCTGACACACTCTAGCATCAGACCCATGCCAAACACAGCATAGACACTGGCAGACTGGGAACAGCAATTGCATTAGCTGTTTAATTCAGCAAACAACTTTGACTGTTTTGCTGCTGATCTCAGCAGCACCAGACCACTTCTGTTGTGGATCTTCTATGCTTCAACACCTATCTGTAGAACTGACGTCACCTGCTGCCCACCCACTTTCACTATAGGCTAATAATTGTTCACTTTCAGCTGTGCAGAAGTCTGACCCAGGCACTTAATTCAAGACAGCAGACTAGAACTTCGACCCTTACTTGAGTTTGAGGAATTACAGTAGCATTAATGTAATGATTGACTGGGTGATTCTTTCCTTTTACCTGTATGCAATGAGCTAAGCCACATAGGTTCATAATTGACACTCTAATGATGCCCCAAGTTGGTGACTGACTAGGCCACTATTTCCTGATTGCAGTGACTATGTGGATGAGTGATCTTACTTTTAAAATAAAAATCCCAAGGTATGATCAAATGTAATTGGAACTTCCCTTTTGTTATTATACTAAGTTTCTCACTCTCTACTCCATTAGCCTGAACATACAGAGCTTCAGCCTGGAATATCCCCTCTTTTTCTGCCCTGTAGCTACAATCCAACTGCAATATACTGTATTACATAATTTTCCCTGTAGGTTGTCTTATTATGTTCTAGTCCATTTCTGGATTTTACGGAGAGAAACTGCTTCCACTGTACAACCACATGACCCCTTTAATATGTGTGGATAACAATGAAGAAAGAACATAATGAAGTATGATCATCATGTTCTTGCTTCATTATTGACACATTTGCCCCTGCTTTCATGTGGTGGTGTAGCAGTACAGCTAATAGAGATCCACCTCTTGGTGATAGTGACCTGGAATCAATGTTGACCTGTTGCTATGCTGCAACTGTGATTGGAGTCAACAGGCAAATACTGAAGCTGGTAATATAGAAGTCTTTATTGAGCACAACAAGCAGGCATTCTCATGGAGATATTCTTGGTAGAGGCTTCTGACCCAACATGACAATTCCTCTTTGTATGCTAAAGATCAAAATAACAGGACAATTCTATAGTTACAATGCATTCATACTGCTTCCTTTGAGTTACATATAATTTTCAAACACCTAGATCTTCACACCAACACTCAAGACGCCCTAAACTGAATGTTAATCACTGCTGTCTCTGACTTACAATCATGCATATGCAGACATCTCAGGCCAATTGGGTGTTTCTTGGTCTGCAATCGATCTCAGAGTGCAGCTCCAAGAACACCATTTTTCTGAACAGCATTTTAAATCCAATCCACAATCTACATTCAGATCTTTGAAGTCTGGTTGCTGTCAGAATTAATACTTGTAATATACATCCTAACAAGCTGTACCTGTGGAGTATTCAGTTCTTCCTGTGACTCCATGGATTTCCCCTCAATGCTCTGGTTTCCTCCCACATACCAAAGATGCACTGGATTGGCTACTGTAAATTGTCCCTAACAATTTAGCTGAGTGGTAGATGAGAGCACGGGGAGGATAAGATGAATTAGGGCTGGATGGATGATTGATGGTTGATGCAGACTCAGCTGTAAAAGCTTCCTGTCATCAGGTCTTAACTCAAAATGTCCATTGTTTAGATCCCTCCATAGAGGCTGCCTAACCTGGTGAGTTCCTGTGTGTAGACTTACTCCATGGTGCTTTGTGCATCATGAAGGGAAGATCCAAAAATCTTTATTTAATAGGTTCTTTTGGAGTTTCTTTGTTTTGTGGCTGCCTGTAAGGAGACAAATGTCAAGGCTGTATAATGTATGGATACTTTGAAATGTATAACCGAGTCCCTTAACAGCACAAAAAAGGTTAAGACAGGCAAGAAGCCCATTCTTTACTTTTCTACACTCAGGGTAGCATAGATGCAAGTCTGCTACTCCAACAGTGAGGGTATATGTATTAGGGCAGTAAGGTGATCAATGGGTGATTAGCCGCTGAAACATAAAAAGTTTGAAAAACCTTCAGATTTTTGAGTAATTTGAACTGGAGTTGGATTCTGGGAGGACCAAAATTTTCTGAAAAGCTGTGGACCAGTAAAAGTCAAAAGAGTAACTGCAGATGCTGAGACCCTGAAATAAAAACAGTCGGTGCTGGAAATACTCAGTAAGTAAGGCAGCATCTGTGATATGAAAAGCAGTTAGTATTTCAGATCTGATACCCTTTGTCAGATCTCAGAAAGAGAGAAACAATCTAGTTGAGGCAGCCATGAGACAAAGTAGCAGACAGTGAAGATAGCAGAGAAGATGGTGACAGGCAATGAGTGGAACAAAGGGAATTAACTCTGATCAGGTGAAAAAGTGTTTGCTAAGGTGTCTGACCTGCTGAGTCTTTTGAACATTTTCTATTTTCCTTTCAGCTAACAGTTCAGGTGGGAATTCAGAAAGGCTGAGCCTTAATTTGTTGATCCATTCACATTGATTTTCTAATATTTCTTAATGCAATGGAAACCCAAACACAAGAGATGACAACAGCTGAATGCAAACATTATCTAGGGAGCCTTGATCATAATTCAATGAGTAGTCATCTTACTTTGTGTCATTCATAAAATTTAATATAATATTTTTTAGTGTCACGCAAGCACAAATGTGTGAAGTTCACATGTTGGTGAACCAAACATTTAAAATGCTATTACACATGTTTTTGGAACCACCAGGGACAAACTTCTACCTATTTTTCTAGTGAACAGTGAATATCTGTTTAAACCATGTAAAAATTGTGTACAAAAACATTTCTAAGCTAAAACTGAGTGATTTCCTGAAGGATTGGGGGCAGAGAGGTTAGTAGATTGATTCTAGAGCATAAATGTACAAGTCCTCAAGATGCTGTTCTGGTTCAGTTATAATGGAGCTGATATGAGAGAATCACTAAAGCAAAGTAGACTTGTGATGGGTATTCACTTTCCAAGGCTAAACAGCCTTATTGCCAACCTCAGCTTTCTAACACAGCAGCATGACCTTTCCAAAGGTTCAGAGTTTCTGTGACAAAGTTAAACATCTAACAAATATTCCATGCTCAACTTTTTGATGTAAACAAGAACCAGCCTTCAGTTCTTAATTTAAATTGCAAGCAGAAATCTGTTTGAAGCTAAAAGAACACTGGGCTGGCGGCAATATGACATGGCTTGCAAAGCAAAGTGATTCTGAGATTTTTGTCTCCACTACCCAAACACAAGACAACACAAGACAATGGGGCTATGTTAACTGGCCTATATTAAACCAGGCAACTACAGCTAATTTATTAACACCATTATCCTCAGAAGCCTCTAGCAAGATGGTGGCAGTGAACATTGCAACTAACAGCAAAGTCCTGCAATGTTCACAAAACTACTTTTTTTTCCTTCTTTTTCTAAATATACTTCATCTACTAATCTGTGTATAATTGGAGCACGTACTTTACATTGTGTTGATGTGTTTTTGGGTTGACTGAGTGATCTGGTGCTTTTGCTGTCTCCAAGGAAATTCAGTATGGGTTAGAATGAGATTGAGAATGGATGGCACAGCCTAAATATGGAGCATGAACCCAAAATTCTCGACCCACTCACTGATTAAAGTGTCAAGCACAACAAGGATGAGAGCAGAAAGTGAGCAGGTAGTTAGCACTGCCTGCATGCATTTGAGCGGTCTCTCACTCCTTCTTGCTCACAGATGCCAGAAGAAGGTGCAGGAGTCTTGAGTCTTGGGCAAGGTTTGATTGTTGAGGTTTGTGGTTTAGACACATTTTAGAGGATTCTTCAGTTCATGTTTGATTTGCTTTTGGTTTGTGGTGACTCCTTTTTTTTTTAAATTGCTATTTTGTACAATTTCGATAGGGGCAGACATACACCACCACCTATCTTTGTATCATCTGCTAACTTGGACACAAAGCCACAATTCCATCATCCAAATCATGGTCATGTTATGTAAAAAGAAGTCGTCTAAATGCCAATCCCTGTGGCACTCCATTAGTCACCGGCAGCCAACCAGAACCAGCTCCGTTTATTTCCACTTTTTGCATCCTTCCAATTAGCCAATATTCTATCTGTGCTGGTATCTTTCCTGTAATACAATGGACTCTCATCTTGTTAAACAGCATCATGTGAGGCACCTTGTCAAAGGCCTTCTGAAAGTCCGAGTACACAACATCCACTGATTCTCTTTTGTCTATCCTGTTAGTTATTTTTTTCTAAGAATTCCAATAGATATGTCAGGCAAGATTTTCCCTTAAGGGAATCATGCTGACTTTGGCCTGAGACCTCATCATTAAAAATCAACTCCAATACCTTCCTAACCACTGAGGTCAAGCTAACTGGCCTGAAATTTCCTTTCTTCAGCCTCCCTCCCTTCTTGAAAAGTGAAGTGACATTTGCAATTTTCCATTAGTCCAGAAGCATGCCAAAATCTAGGGATTCTTGAAGGATCATTATTAATACCTCCACAATCTCTTCAGCTACCTCTTTCAGAACCCTGGAGTGTATCCATTTGGTCCAGGTACTTATTTACCTTCAGACCTTTCAGTTTCCAAATCTCCTTCTTCCTAGTAATAGCAATTGAATTCACTTCTGCCCCCTGACACTCACAAACTTCTGGCATACTGTTAGTGTCTTCCGTTGTAAAGATGGATATAAAATACCTATTTAGTTTATTCACCATTACTACCTCTCCAGTGGCATTTTTCAGCAGGCTGAGATCTATTGCCTCTTTTACTCTTTATATATGAAAAATCTTTTGGTATCCTCTTTGATATTTTTGCTAGTTTACCTTAATAATTAATCTTTATCCTCTTTATGCCTTTTTTTTATTTGCCTTCAGTTTTTAAAAGCTTCTTTATCCTGGAACTTCTCACTTTTGCTCTATTACTGTCATCTATTTTGCTTTTATGTTGTTTTTGACTTCCCTTGTTGCACCATCTTGCCTTTAGATTACTTCTTCTCCTTTGGGATGTATCAATCACATGCCATCTGAATTTCTCCTAGAAACTCCAGCCATTGCTGTTCTGTCATCATCCCTGCTCGTGTCCTCTTCCAACCACTTTGGCCAGCTCCTCCCTCATGCCCTTTACTCCACTGTAATACTGATAGATCTGACTTTATCTTATCCCTCCAAACTGCATGGTGAATTCTATCATATTATGATCACTACCTCCTAAGGGCGCCTTTACCTTAAGCTCTGTAATCTAATCCAGTTCGTTACACAACAGCCAATCCAGAGTAGCTGATCCCCGAATGGGCTCAACCACAAGCTGAACTAAAAAGTCATCTCATAGATTTCTACAAGTTCTCTCTCTTGAGATCCAGCACCAACTTCATTTCCCAATCTACCTGTATATTGAAATCTCCATTACTGTCATAACATTGCCCTTTTGGCACGTTATAATTTGTAGCCCATATCTGGCTGCTGATCGGAGGTCTGTATATAACTCCCTTCAGGGTCTTTTTACCCTTGCAGTTTCTTAACTATACCACAAGGTTTCTACATCTTCCAATCCTATGTCACCTAGCCATGGATTAGCTAGGCCGATGTTCATTTTTGCGCTATACAATTCCACAACTTTATGAAACCTGGGAAGTACCTTGGACAATATTGTGTTAAGGGCATTATATAACTTAAAGCTGCTGATGTTACTCTAGGGCAGATTTTTTTAACCAAATAGTGTATGATGATTTTAATATTTTGTCTCTTTCCCTTGAGAATGAAAACAGCTGCAAATACCAATTGCCAGAGTAAATTTGCACTTGCCACACGAGAATTTAAATAGAGATTAATGACAGTGACATCATAATTGCTACTCTATTGACTGGTGATGAACTGAATGACAGGAGTTTCAGTACATACTGCAAAAGGAGTGCTGTCCCCATGAACATTTAACAATGCAAGTACTGCCATCAAATGGTGTGTTTAGGCAATTGCTGAGCAAAGCTGCTTTCAGATCAAAGAGACTGGAGGTTATTGATTTCAATTATTGTGGTTTATACAATCAGGCAGATAACGATATGTTTTCTAAACTCCGTTATTGGATACCTTATGAAAAGATTGTTCTTGACATTAATTTTCAGACACACTTGGAGATGAGGACCTGATAGAATGAAGGGAATTTTTGAAGTCAACTCAGCACATCGTTTTGTGGGATTTTAATACAGCCACTCCATTGGTATTCCACTTCTACATTAGCCTTCAGCTGTGTTGTGTTGAACCACAGGCAGGTATCTCAACTCCAGGTTACAGGATCGAATTTGGATGGAGTGGAAGCAAGGGAAGACAAGGTGTGACAATGGGCTGGATGTAGCATGGCCACCGTACTTTGGGGGTTGCAAAGATAAAGCGAATCCATTGGAGATGCTGAGGTGTGGCTGCCTGCAGTGAACACGAGGGAAGAGCAGCAGGACAATCGTGCCATGTTCATGCAGCGCAGGAGTGTCTTTTTAATCTGAGTTGTGTGAATATCAGGCACCCTCTCAATCCGCCTTCTCAAACCGGCTTCAACACATCAGTCCTCAGTGAGTTTTGCTTCACAGCACCAAAGACCTCGGACCATCAGACTCAAAGATAGTTACTTTCCCCAAGCCACAAGGCTGATCAACACCTCCCCCCACTAACCTATTCCACCAGACCCACCACCACCACTACTTTATTATTTCCAGTCTAAGTTACTTTATGCACATACAATCTATCTATGTATATGCTATCTTATGCATTTATGAATATTCTGTATATTTATTATTGTGCTGTTTGTGCCACTTCGGATTGAAGTAACAATGATTTCATTCTCCTTTACACGTGTACTAGGAATTACATTAAAAAATCTTCAATCTGGGAGGTTGCATGTGTTCATACATTACATGGGTTTCCTCCAGGTCCTCCAAATTCCTTCAATATATCTACTATGTGCAGATGTGTAGGTTAATTGGCCACTGTAAGTTGCCCAAGTATGTCAGTGAGTAATAGAATTTGGGGTGATTCGATGGGAAGGTGGGGAGAATCAAATGAGATTAAAGTTCTGTTAGCATAAGTGGGTGGTTGCTCATCAGCACAGATTCAATGGGCTAAAAGGCCTGTTCGCATGCAATTTCTCTCTCTGGACATGTAATTCTATAAGTGCACATCCTCACACCTTTTTCTATCCACACCCACCAAACATCATCATGAGAGAAATTTAATATGTATTTTTCAAAGCCAGTAATACCTAAAAAATGTGCCCCTCCTTTGCACTTACTCACTGTTCTTTCACTATTGCAGCAGAGGAAAGTGTGTGAAATCATCCCCCATAGACTTCCAGCCTAACAATTGCAGAGGTGACATTCCAAAAGCTCTGTAATATATTCTTTCCTGTCTCTTTTTGAAAGTTACCAATCTGAATCCATAACCATCATCCAAGCCTGCTTAATCATTGAATTTCACATGTCAGAGGTCCATCTCATGCTCCCTTTCTCCTGTTTGCTACATTATGTCTGCAGATTTTTAAATTATGCCTTGTACAAAGCTAACAGTATTACTTTAAAATTGGAGATTAGGCATGATAGACTGAATATCCTCTTTTTCTGATGTTTGTTCTATTAATCAATGATTCAAAAAAATCTGATATTTGATCTGTGGAGTTCTGAGAGACGGTTATATTGGCAAATCCTAGCTACATGAAGACCCAATTATCCTTCAGTCACATAATATTTAGTTATGTTGTTTTAATTTCAACCTGATTTAGTTCTGAGAATTTTCATAATGAGAACTTGCAATACACTTTGCTTGCTAATACTTAATATTTCTTTTGGTGTTGTCTGCAATGGGGTTCCATTGATCTTGCAATAGATCCTCATGGAAGATCATTCCTTCCCCAGTAGGTACTCCCTTCAGGGCTCGCAATGAACCTTCACAGGAGTGGATGATACAGTACACTAGGAATTACAGCTCCACAGTGAAACTTTGGCTAGCTGCAGCAAAGTGTCACCTTGAATTTAATTCCCTTGCTTGTGCATTGCATTCTAAAGCTGGAACCTAGGTACCAGCTGGTGTAATGGATTTCATGCACAGCCATTGGACTCAGCATTGCACACAGGGGTGCAGCACCAATGTCACGAGCTGGGAAGCTAAATGGAGGAGCATCAGGGTCATCAGCTTAATGCCAAACGTGACGCAAAACTGAGGCATGCTACCTCAAGTACGTCGATTATATTCATTGATATTGCAGCAAGGTCCTGAGCATAGAGGTACTGGCCAACAAATTTATCATTCTAATGAGCCCATGAACACTTTCAGCATGGTTTGCCTGTCCTGGTAACATAATAACCATTTTAAAAGGGTAACAGATCAGATTTGTGAATTGATCGTCAATAAGGTATCCACCAGCAGAGGGACCTGGTGATTTAACCGATGATGCTGAAAGGGAACATGAAAGTTGAGATTCCACACTCGCCAAGTTACATCAACATCTCAGCCATATGGGAATTGTATGGATAAGCTCAGTCAGCTTCCCGAGTCCATCACCACTGACTAAATTCAGCCTTGTACAGGTGCCAACGGAATAATTCAACGTGACACCCTCGTTGGCCAACACCAGCTAAGCAGGGCAACCAGACACTAAGCTTAATCAGAATCAGTAACATATTATCACATATGTCATGATATTTGTTGTTTCATGGCAGCTGCACAGTGCATAACTTAAAATGCTATAAGTTGCAATGACAGATATATAAATAGACAAATAATTAAGTGCTGGTGCCTCTGCTCAGGCTGAAGCTAATGGTGACGTAAGGAAATGGAAGGCTTTGGAGTTAACAAGAAAGTTGTTAGCTGGGGCTGTGAAGGATGTTCAGCTGTTCTTGTGGACTGAGAAAATGAAATTGGCTTTTTCTCCTCACTCTGGAAGTCCTCCAGATACCTGTTACGCATCCATCCCTCCTGCCATTCATCGTCAGGGACCCCCACCACCCAGGTCATGCTCTCCTATTGGGTGCAGTCTTCCACCGATTCTAGTTTGGCTCTTGGATTTACTAAGCATGCCTGCAAGTAAATGAATCTCAAGGTTGCATATGGTAACATATATGTAATTTGATAATAAATTTACTTTGGACTTGAGAACAGTTTCCAGCCATGTACCTGTTTTTTTTTCTTTCCCTGTTGTAGGAGAGGGAAGAGTAACATCATCTCCCACTGATTTCAAGCCTAGCAGTAGCAGTGGTGCTATTTATAGGACTATTTGCATTGTTGATATTGAAGGGACCAGGTCTAACAGCAGAAGTGTGCCCATTACCTCAGCTATACTCATCCCTCCAATGACATTTAACCTTGCTTTAATAGCGGCACTGAAATAAGAAACTGCAGATGCTAGAAGTCTGAATCAAAAGCAGGATATTCCGGAAATCCTCAGCAAGTCAGACAGCACCTGTGAAGAGAGAGGCAGTACTAACCTTCCAGGTCAGTGAACATTCATCACAGCAAGTAAGATGTCCTGAGGAACAACACCAACAGCTGGTGTTGCATCGCCCAAGTATTCCTCCTCCTTCTGACCCACCCTCAAATTTGTCCAAAGTGGATCGTCTTTTTAGCAAGATGAACAGAGAACAACAGCAGTAAGTTCATGCTTCAATGCATACAATTATTTAATTTCTAACCTTTACATGGGGGGCAGTATGGAAAGGCTCTACGTATTTGATTGCTGGGAAGATTGAGAAGAGTAAGCCTAAACTCTGTGGAGCTGAGAAGAGTGAGAGGTAATGCTGAAGGATAAACCTTTCTTTAGTGACTTACAGTATTAGATGGTTGCCCACTGATGGGGAAGTGCAGAACAAGGGGGAAAGGTCTTTTGGTAAAAGGTTAGCCATTTCAGATTGAAATGGTGGAGAACACCTCTAGGCATTCGTTTTGAAACTCACTAAATCAGAGGCACATAGATTGCTATGGCTTGCACTCACAGGACTGGACCCAAGTGTGGTGGAATGGCAGGCTTCCTCTGTCACAGCAGTTGCCGGCACCAATTCAGCCCGGGTCTCAGTTACGGGAAGTGCTGAGAAGTGCTGACAATGACTCAACGCCAGGAGTGGAGGATGAGAGATTCCCCATGAAGAGATAGAAACAAAAGATTAGACATTGGGATAACAACAGAGGTTCAGAGGAGCGACTGAGTGACACTGCAAGACAAATCATCCTCTCCAACACAATGACTCCTTTAAGGAACTAAATGAGAGTCCTCTTTAAATAATCATAGAATGCTGGAAACATGTGTCAGTCACAACTAACCCGACAAAATTAAACCGAAAGCGCAAGGGCTTAATGGCTCTAGAAAAGTTACCATGTTAGCAAATACAGGTACTCAAGAAACCTAAAAGATCAATGACCTACAGCAAGCCACAGAGGCCCATGGGGCTCATGACGCAGATGACAAGGGTGGGGGCCTTTAGAATGCAAGGGAATCCAAGGCAATGTAGATCTGTTGGGAAGGTGGATTTGAGACCAACAATTAGACCAGACAGGATCTTGATGAACAATAGGTCAGACTTGTGGGGTTATATTCCTGCCCCTCCTTCTTAAGCTTCAATGAATTTTGTTCTCACCTGTCCCCAGATGAGAAAATCTCTAAATACATTCAATGAGGAGTACAGCCCAACAACAGATGGTGATGGAAACTGAAAGTGGGAGAAACAGTTTGATCTGTTTGCAATATATGTGATATAAAACAGGGTTGACAGTAATGATTTGGATTCGGTCCCGCGTGAAAAGTTTATCTGGTTAATATCCAAACCATATTGGAAATTCAGTTGCAGCATCTTGCCAGATGAATGGCAAAGCCTGAATTAAAGTGATCTTAATTACTTGAATTGTCTGACTGGAAAAAAGGCAACAAAATGCAATCTGGTTGTATAACTCCAAGATTAGTTCATTAACAGTGCTGTTCAAACCCTGTTGTTTTAGATGGAGACATAAGAGACTGCAGACGCTAGAAGTGGGAGCGACAAACAAACATCTGGGGGTGGGAACAGCAGGTTGACCAGTATCTCTGGGGGGCAGTGGGGGAAAGAAATTTTTCCATTCTAAAGCAAGTTGACCAGCTTCTCTAGGGAGAAAGGAATGTTTCAGTCCTAATGTAGGGATTCAGGACAGAACATACCTAGTTTCTTCAGTCTGAGCTGGACATATCTGTTCCTCACACAAGATTCCTCTTCCCATAGATGCCGCTCAACCCACTGAGTTCCTCCAGTGGAGGTGATTCCATCCTGGGGTCCACGGACCCCTCGGTTAATGGTAAGGATCCATGGCATAAAAAAGTTTAGGAATCCCTGTTCCAGTGCTTGTTGCTGCTGTCCGAGATATTTCCTGAAGCATCCATTTTCTTTGAATGTTGGGTTGTGTCTGTAGTGCCAATCAATGCACTTGGTAAAAACTACCAAAGTATTTCTACTGCATCATAGCACTGCCAGCCTAGAGGAAAAAAATACATTAATCCAGAGAAGAGACTAAAGAGAAATCCTGTGTATAGCGGTAGAATATATGGGGAAGGTTCTGAATGATTATTTGCAGCTGTCTTACCAAACAACAGAGAATGATGCAATGTCGTAGTTACATCAAGTAAGTGAAATTTCAGATGGGATAATATTTGTAAACATCTGAATATCAAACAGTTTAGTATCTTTGAACAAGGAAAATTTGACAGGCCCAGCTGAAGTATAATTCATGCTGTAACAAGTAGCACAATATAATAGTCTGTGTCTGAGTCTGGCCTCTGTCAATCAGAGTTGACCATGGATATTGTGTCCCAGCTGTCTAGATACACAAGCCTGGGCTGTACGATATGGAGAGCAAGCTGTTGCTCATTCAGCAAGCTCCCCCTCTCCAATCATCTGATGAGCCCAAAGGAACGGCAGAGACCAACACAGTTTGGTACCAGCAGCCTCGTAGGAGCTGCCAGTCAGCATTGAGCTCAATGTAGAACTGCCTTAGGGACTCCAGCTTCGGATTTTTCCCTCAGGAGTTGCCAGTTATCAGCATTGAACTCAATGTAGGACTGCTTTAGGGACTTCAGCTCCAGATTTTTCCCTTGGGGTACTCCTGAAGCTTTCCTCATGAGTGGGTGTAGCTGCAAGGCAGAGGAGGTTTGAGATTAGAGCTTTCCTTCTCCTAGATGAGCTGCCAACCAGAGCTAACGGGCCCCATCTGCCCAAAGCAACTGGTTTTAAGAAGCCAGTAACCCACCTTTGACCTTTCTCCTGTCAGTAGAAATAGTTCCACCGAGCTAGTGTCTAAGCCACACACAAGAGTTGGACTTGGTTGTCAGAGTCTATCTGAGGTGCACACCATTGGGAGCATTTAATATGTAGTGGGAGCTTGTCCCCATTCCATCTCCCCCCCCCCCCTACTATAACAACCTTAAGAAACCAAGCATAATAGTAAGTACAACAGTAAAGACAGTGAATGCAAAATAACAGAATTGTGCAAAGTATAGAAATACACACTGAGGTAGTGCAACAAGGAATGCTCAGGCTGCAATAATAGAAGAGGTAAAATTAATGGTTCGAGATTAAGGCAGCAGCACTGTGAGGGAATGTGAAAGAGGTGATTGGAATAGAAGTCTGAAAGCAGTGCTGAAGAAGCTGTTATTGAGTCTGGTCATCTGTGCTTTCAAGCTCCTTCATCTTCTCCTAGAAAGCTGAAGAAAGAAAGGGGGCGGTCAAAGTGGCAGGCATCCTTGATGATACTGTTAGCCTTCCTGAAGCAACATACTACAAAGTGTCAAGGAAGTGGCAAGCCTTTGTTGGACTGGACAGCATATAATCATCATTTGCATATTCTGTCAGTCCAGAGCAGAGTAGTTGCTATGCCAGACTACAATTTTCACCAATTGTCTCCAGTTTTTCAGTCCTCCCTGTCTGCAGAATGCTGTCAGAGTATAGGAGAGTTGCTGCTGTTCTACCATTACTTAAAAAGGAAGGAAACCAAGTTTGTTCCCGCCCTCTCCAGGAGATTCTATGCAATCATCTTTTACAAGGCGACAAGTTAAACAGAGGAAGTCAACATGTATTCATGGAAAGAAGGTCCAGGTCTGATTAATTTTGTATGAATTCTTTGAACAGTTAACAGGAAGGGATCATAAGGGCATTTGTGATGTAGTTGGCACAGGTTGCACCTGTTGGAGTCTGGTCATGTGGAGTTTGCACATTAAACTTGAGGTCATGTGGGTGTTTCTCACATCCCTAAGATGTAGTTGGTAGGCTGCTTGGTTGCAGCAAATTGCTCCTAGTGTTTATGTGGGTTGCGGAATCTGAGGAGAGTTGATGTGCATTTGGGAAGAATAAAAGATGGTATTAATATAGGATGGTGTTTGATGGTCAGCGCAGACATGGTGGTTTGAGTTCCTAAGTCTGTCTTGCATATCTCTGTGACTCCAGTTGGATTTCAGCAACAGCTTGGGACTCACAGGAGAATGATAAATTATATCTAAAATTGGGTCGATACCAGGAAGCATTGGTTCATATGCGTTATTTGGAACTGGAAGTCTGTTATTATTGGAGTTACATATTTTTTGGTAATATACTGTATGTTCATAAATTAGGGTTAATACTTGGGGCACTGATACGGAAGCTTTCAGGTGCTACAAAAATTGCCCATATGCTTGATAACGGAGTTGAAAGTTTTCAATGTCAAAGTCAAGGAAAATTTATTGCCCAGGTATTTAAATGTCACCATATAGTACCTTGAAATTCACTTTCATACAGTCATTAACAGTAAAATAAAGCAATACATTAGAATTTATGAAATAGACTTTTCATAACCAAAGACTGACAAACAAGCAATGTGCTAAAGAAGACAAATTGTGCAAATAAAAAATAGATAATACTGAGAACATGAGTTGTAGGCTCCTGAGTGGTAGAGTCTTTGAAGGTGAATCTGTAATTTATGGGATTAGTTCAGAATTGGGGTGAGAAAAGTGATTCAGACTGGTTCAGGAGCCTGATGATTGTAGGGTAATAACTGTACCTGAACCTGGAGATGTGAAACCTCCTGTCTGTTGGTAGTACTGAGGACAGAGCATGGCCTGGATGGTGGAGGCTTTAATGAAGCAAGATATAGATAGTCTGGTCTGCTAAGCAGAACAAAAGGAAAATGGAATTTAGAGCAGAGACATGTGAGAATTCATTTGGGGGTTCAATAAATAAGAGAATATTAAAGAGAGATTCAAGGCTAGCTGAGCCACAGGCTAGCTCTGCTGTAATGTTCTGGTCCTTATATTACAGAAAAGATGTGACTGCATCAGGAAGGGTTCAAAGAGGGTGTCATCAGGACTAAATCAAAAATGAGGAGTCAAGACTGAATCAGCTAGAGGTGTTTTCTTTGGACCAGAGGAAGCTGAGATGAAACTTAATTGAGGTGCCTGAAATTACATATGTTTCGTAGTGACGTAACATAACAGTATAGTTTAGGTACAATTGGCTGTGAAGAATAATCAGTACTTTAAGACCGTAACTCTAAAGATGTGTCTTGCTTTCTATATTAATATTTACATAGAAACATAGAAAGCGTACAGCACAATACAGGCCCTTAGGCCCACAAAGCTGTGCTGAATATGTACTTACTTTAGAAATTTCCTAGGGTTACCCATAGCCCTCTATTTTTCTAAGCTCCATGTACCTATCCAGGAGTCTCTTAAAAGACCCTATTGTATCCACCTCCGTCACTGTTGTGGGCAGACCATTCCACACACTCACCACTCTCTGCGTAAAAACTCTACCCCTAACATTTCCTCTATACCTGCTTCCAAGCACCTTAAAACTGTGCCCTCTCATGTTAGCCATTTCAGCCCTGGGATAAAGCATCTGACTATCCACATGATCAATACCTCTCATCATCTTACACACCTTTTTCAGGTCATCTCTCATCCTCCGTCACTCCAAGGAGAAAAGGCCAAGTTCACTCAACCTGTTCTCATAAGGCATGCTCCCCAATCCAGGCAACATCCTTGTAAATCTCCTTTGCACCCTTTCCATAGTTTCCACATCCTTCCTGTAGTGAGATGACCAGGACTGAACACAGTACTCCAAGTGGGGTCTAAGCAGGGTCCTATATAGCTGTAGCATTACTTCTCACCTCTTGAACTCAATCCCACAGTTGATGAATGGCAATACACTGTACACAGTCAACCTGTGCAGCAGTTTTGAGTGTCCTATGGACTTGGACCCCAAGATCCCTCTGATCTTCCACACTGCCAAGAGTCTTACCATTAATACTATATTCTGCCATCATATTTGACCTACCAAAATGAACCACCTCACACTTAACTGGGTTGAACTCCATCTACCACTTCTCAACCCAATTTTGCATCCTGTCAATGTCCCGCTGTAACCTCTGACAGCCCTCCATACTATCCACAACACCCCCAACCTTTGTGTCAACAGCAAATTTACTAACCCATCCCTCCACTTCCTCATCCAGGAGTATTTGTAGAAAGCTTCAGGTGTAATCTATGCTTAAGCTCTTGAATCTCATATCTCAGAATCTGTTCATTCTGTATTAAGAATATTCCTAGCACAACTACTTTGTGATATTGATGAGAATGTAATGTGATGATGAAACAAGTTTACAAAGCTCATGATTAATTCTGGTGTGCTTATGGATTACATGGCATGAGTTAAGTTGTGTTAACTAAATGACAAGCATTGCTTGTGCAATTCAAAAATCAGGTGAGAAATTCTTCTGACTTGCTTATTATGACATGAGGAAACAGAGCAGGTTACAGGAAAAACGTGCAGACTCCACAGAGCAGGTATCAAGACGTCCTAGGGCACTGGAGACAGCAGAACTAACAGCCGTACTTTCTAAGATGCCAACTCTTGGACGACTGCAAGTTGCTATATTTAAATTTGAAAATTTGCATCAGTCTAGCTAAAGCAATGAACTGAAATTAGACTACAGTCAGAAAATCACCTCATGACTATACAGGGCATCTTTGAGTTTCTTTGATATTCAGGATCTGTTGAACCAATGGTTTGAAGATGACAGAACAGGAACATCACCACTTTCTTAATATTGCCCTGAAACAATGACTGAGATATTCTGAATTGTCATCAAGGAAGCTGAAATCATTTCCAGCCAGTTACATATTCAGTTGTTAAAGTTAATGTGATGATTTAACATCATATGCTAAAAGTGTCAGGATATTGGGAGTGTCAGAATTATATTTTCACACCTCTATCCAAAACACCGTAAGACCATAAAACATCTGTAGGAGCAGAACAGCCACTTGGTGCATTGAGTCTGCATTGCCATTTTATCACGGCTGATTTATTATCCCTCTCAACTCCATTCTCCTGCTTTCTTCCCATAACATTTAATACCCTGACTAACCAAGAACATTTCAAACTCTGCTTTAAGTATACTCAATGCCTCGACATTCACAACTGTCTATGGCAATGAATTCCACAGATTCATCACCTTCTGGCTAAAGAAATTCCTTCTTGTCTCTGTTCTAAATGGAGGTCCCTCTATGACGAGGCTGTTCTCTCTGGTTCTAGACTCATCCACTATAGGAAACAGCTTCTCCACATCCATTCTGTCTCGGCCTTTCAATATTCAATTGGTTTCCATTAGATACGGCTCATTCGTCTAAACACCAGTGAGTGCAGGCCCAGAGCCAATAACCACTCCATGCACCTTAACCCTTTCATTCCCAGAACCATTTTCATGAACCTCCTCTAGACCCTCTCTAATGCCAGCATACCCTCTCTAATGCCAGTGTGATTGCGGAATCGTCCCAGGAGGAGGAGGAGCGAGGGGCTCAGGAGGGTGCTGAGTGCTGGGAGGTGGCTGAGGAGCTGAGGTGAATGTGCTTTAAAAAGAGCGCGGAGCAAGGACTCGGGACAATGTGATCGCAGGACCATCGCAGCAGGAGGAGGAGCGAGGGGCTCAGGAGGGTGTTGAGTGCTGGGAAACAGCTGAGGTGAGTGTGCTTTAAGAGGAGCATGGAGGGCAACTGAAGGGTTAAACAGAGTGTTGATTGGTTGATTAGAGGAAGTGAGTACTTGAGATAATTTGCAGGGACAAATAAAAGGAGGGGTAACTCCGGTCATCAGCACTGGGCTCCAGAGAGAAGGTTCCCGACTTTGAATCCAGTTGGGCCACTCCTGGGCATGCTTTCCATCTGTGCCGGGTTGAGTGTCGAGCTCGCAATGTAGCCTCATAAAAAAAATACTCTGCTGTGAGAAGGACGTGGGGGACCACTCAGAGAATCTTTCCTCCAAGACAACCACTTGAAAAAGTGGTTGCTGAGGCTCTGGCAGAGTATGGCACACTAAAAAAAACTGAAGAGGAGTGACCAGTGTGTGAGTGGCTCAGGGTAGGAGTGGAGCTTTGAGGCTTTGGCTCAAGAGGCTTCGGCAAGCAGAAGATGAGGATAAGCTTGCTCCCAGTGAAGTAAGGCTGGGTAAGTTCCTTTAATTAATTTAATTAACTTAGGAGTAGGTAATGGAGGCAGCAGTTAGGGCAGTCGAGTGCTCTGTAAGCAGTATGTGGGAAGTCAGGGACGGCACAGATGGAAAAGGTGCATCCAGCTGCAGCTCCTGACAAACCGAGTTAGGGAACTGGAGCTGGAGCTGGATGAACTTCGGATTATTCCTGAGGCAGAGGCAGAAACAGACAGGAGTTTCAGGGGGACAGTCACTCCTAAAAGTCAGGAGGCAGGTAGCTGGGTGACTGGCAGGAGAGGGAAGGGATAGAAATAGCAGAGCACCCCTGTGGCCATTCACATCAACAATAAGTATACCGTTTTGGATACTGTTGGTGGGGATGACCTACCAGGGACAAGTTGCCGTGGTTGCATCTCTGGCACCAAGACTGTACCCTCAGCTCAGAAAGGAAGGAGGAAAAAGATGAGAACAGTAGCAATAGGGAATTCGATAGTTAGGGGGACGGTTAAGAAGTTCTGTAGGAGAGATCAAGAATCCCGGATGGTCTGTTGCCTCCCTGGTGCCAGGGTCTGCGATATCTCGGATCGAGTTCTTGGTATTCTCAGGAGAGGGGTGAGCAGCCAGATGTCGTGGTCCATGTAGGGACCAATGATGTGGGTAGGAAGAAGGAGGAGATACTGCAAAGAGAGCTGAGGGAGATTGATGCAAATTTGAAGGACAGGACCTCCAGGGTTGCATTCTTAGGACTGCTACCCATGCCATGTGCTAGTGAGGCTAGAGATAGGAAAATAATGCAGCTAAATATGTGGCTAAGGAGATGGTGCAGGATGGAGGGCTTCATGTTTCTGGACAATTGGGCTTTGTTCCAGGGAAGGTGGGATCTGTTCTGACGGGATGGTTTGCACCTGAACTGGAGGGGGACTAATGTCTTTGTGGGTAGATTTGCTAGTGCTGCTCAGGGGGGCTTAAACTAGATTTGCAGGGGGAGGGGAACCAGAGTGTTAGAGCAGATAGTGAGGTGGAGGAGGAGGAAGATAAAGGTCATGCGAGGACTGCATGTATAGACAGAAATCAAAGGTTTGTACATGATAGAATTGTTCTCAGGTGCATCTATTTCAATGCAAGGAGTATTGTAGGTAAGGCAGATAAGCTTAGGGCGTGGATTGGCACATGGGATTGTGACATTATTGCTATTAGTGAGACTTAGTTGCAGGAGGGGCAGGACTGGCAGCTTAATGTTCCAGGGTTCTGTTGTTTTAGATGTGATAGAGGGGGAGGGATGAAAGTGGGAGGAGTAGCATTACTCGTCAGGGAAAATATCACAGCTGTGCGTAGACAGGACAGCCCAGAGGGTTTGTCTACAGAGGCCATATGGGTGGAGCTGAGGAACGGGAAAGGTGTGACCACACTAATAGGGTTGTATTATAGACCGCCCAAAAGTCAGAGAAAATTGTAGGAGCAAATCTGTAGAGAGATAGCCGACCGATGTAAGAAACAGAAAGTTGTAATAGTAGAGGATTTTAACTTTCCACATATTGACTGGGACCCCCACACTGTAAAAGGGCTAGATGGCTTGGAGTTTGTCAAATGTGTTCAGGAAAGTTTTCTAAATTAATATATAGAGGTACCTACAAGAGAGGATGCAATACTTGATCTCTTATTAGGGAAACAGACAGGTCAGGTGACAGAAGTATGTGTGGTGAACATTTTGGGTCCAGTGACCATAATGTCATTAGTTTCAAGTTAATTATGGATAAGGATAGGTCTGGCCCTCGAGTTGACATACTAAATTGGAGAAGGGCCAATTTTGTGGAAATGTGAAAGGGTCTAGGAAGAGTGGGTGGGTTAATTTGTTTTCTGGCAAGGATGTATTCAGTAAGTGGAAGGCCTTCAAAGGCAAAATTCTGAGAGAGCAGAGTATGCATGTTCCTGCCAGGATTAAAGGCAAAATTAACAGGCATAGGGAACCCTGCTTTTCAAGGGATATTGGCAATCTGGTTAAGAAAAAGAGAGAGGTGTATAATAGGTATAGGCAACAAGGAACAAATGAGGTACTTGAAGAGTATAGAAAATGTAAGGAAATACTAAAGAAGGAAATCAGGAGGGCAAAAAGAAGACATGAGGTTACTTTGGCAGATAGTGTGAAGGTAAACCCAAAGGGTTTCTACAAGTATATTAAGAGTAAAAGGATAGTAAGGGACAAAATTGGTCCCCTAGAAGATCAGAGTGGTCGTCTATGTGTACGACCTCACGAAATGGGGGAGATCTTAAACAGTTTTTTTGCATCAGTGTTTGCTCAGGAAACTGGCATAGTGTACATGGAAGGAAGGGAAACAAGCAGTAGTGTCATGGAACATATAGAGATTAAAGAGGAGCATGTGCTTGCTGCCTCACAGCGAATAAAGGTAGATAAATCTCCTGGGCCTGACTTGATATTTCCTCAGACCTTGAGAGAGACTAGTGTAGAAATTGCAGGGGCCCTGGCAGAGGTATTTAGCCACGGTTGCAGTTCCAGAGGATTGGAGGGTAGCTCGTGTTGTTCCGTTTTTAAAAAGGCTTTAAAAGTAAACCAGGTAATTAGAGGCCGGTGAGCCTGACATCAGTAATAGGTAAATTATTGGAAGGTGTTCTGAAAGATCGGATATGCAAGTATTCTGACAGCCAAGGGGCGATTAAGGATAGTCAGCATGGCTCTGTGTGTGGTAGATCATGTTTAACGAATCTTGTAGAGTTTTTCGAGGAGGTTTCTAAGAAAGTAGATGAAGGAAAGGCTGTGGATGTTGTCTACATGGACTTCAGTAAGGCATATGACAAGATCCCACATGGGAGGTTAGTTCAGAAGGTTCAGACACTAGGTATCTATGGAGAGGTTGTAAACTAGATTCGAAATTGGCTGTGTGGGAGAAGACAGAGTGGTAATGGATGATTGCTTCTCAGACTGGAGGCATTTGACTAATGGTGTGCCTCAGGGATCTGTGCTGGGACCACTGTTGTTTGTTGTCTATATCAATGATCTAGATGATAATGTGGTAAATTGGACCAGTAAGTTTGCTGATGACACTAAGATTGGAGAAATTGTGGACAGTGAGGAAGGCTTTCAAAGCTTGCAGACTGATCTGAACCAACTGGAAAAATGGGCCAGAAAATGGCAGATGGAATTTAATGCATACAAGTGTGAGGAGTTGCATTTTGGAAGGACAAATCAAGGTAGAACATATTCAGTAAATGGTAGGGCACTGAGGAGTGCGGAGGAACAAAGGGATTTGGGAGTTCAGATACTTAATTCCCTGAAAGTGGCATCACAGGTAGACCGGGTTGTAAAGAAGGCTTTTAGCATCCTGGCATTCATAAATCAAAGTATTGAGTATAGGAGCTGGGATGTTATAGTGAAGTTGTATAAGACATTGGTGAGGCCAAATTTGGAGTATTGTACGCAGTTCTGGTCACCTAACTATAGGAAGGGTATTAGTAAGATTGAAAGAGTGCAGAGAAGATTTACTAAGATGTTGCCGGGTCTTCAGGAGTTGAGTTACAGGGAAAGATTGAACAGGTTAGGACTTTATTCCTTGGAATGTAGAAGAATGAGGGGGGGGGGGGTTTTGATAGAGGTTTACAAAATTGAGGGGTATAGACAGGGTAAGTGCGAGTAGACTCTTTTCACTTAGATTAGGAGAGATAAATATGAGAAAACATGGCTTTAGGGTGAAGGGGGGATTTAGGGGGAACTTCTTCATTCAGAGAGTGGTGGGAGTATGAAACAAGCTGCCATCTGACGTGGTAAATCCAGGCTCACTCGTAAGTTTTAAGAATAAATTGGATAGATACGTGGATGACAGAGGTCTGGAGGGTTAAGGACCGTGTGCAGGTCAATGGGACTAGCGGAATAAAGTTTCGGCACAGACTAGAAGGGCCAAATAAGCTGTTTTCTGTACTGTAGTGTTCTATGGTTCTATCTTTCTTAGATATGGGCCCAAAATTACTCAAAGTGCATTCTAACCAATGCCTTATAAAGCATCAGTATCTAATCATATTTTAGTCCCCTTGAAATGAATGTTAACATTGTATTTTTTTTTCTCAAACTAATTGACTCAAACTACAAGGTAACTATTAAGGAATCCTGCACAAGGACTCCCAAGTCCCTTTGCACCTCTGATTTTTTAATTTTCTCCCTTTTTTGAAAATAATCTATGTCTTTATACTTTCTACCAAAGTGGATGACCATACACTTCCCAACTCTATATTCCATCTGCCACTTCTTAGCCCATTTTCCAATCTCTCTGTTTCCTCAACACTACCTGCCCCTCCATCAATCTTTTTTTCCCTGCAAATTCAGATGCAAAGCCATCAAATCTGTCATCATAATCATTGATATATAACATGAAAAGTGTTGGCACGTGGCCAAGTGGTTAAGGTGTTGGTCCAGTGATCCGAAAGTTGCTAGTTCGAGCCTCAGCTAAGGCAGCATGTTGTGTCCTTGAGCAAGGCACTTAACCACAGATTGCTCTGCGACGACACCAGTGCCAAGCTGTATCGGCCCTTGCCCTTCCCTTGGACAACATCAGTGGCATGGAGAGGGGAGATTTGCAGCATGGGCGACTGCCGGTCCCCCATACAACCCTGTAGAGGCCTGCGCCGTGGAAACTTTCCAAGGCGCAAATCCATGGTCTCAAGACTAACAGATGCCTATATAACAATGAAAGATGTTAACCCAATACCAATCCCTGCGGAACACCACTAGTCACTGACAGCCAACTAGAAAATGCCCCTTCTATTCCAACCCTTTGCCTCCTGGCTGTCAGCTATTCACCTATCCATGTTAGTATCTTTCTTGTCATAATATGGTTACCCCTATTGGAAACCATGCTGACATTGGCTTACTTTATCATGTGCTTCCAAGTACCCCAAAACCTCATCCTTAATAATGAACTCCAACATCTTCCCAACCTCTGAAGTCAGGTTAACTGGTGTATAACTTCCTTGCTATTGCCTCACTCCCTTCTTTAGGTGAAGTGACATACCGGTATATGCAATTGTTCAGTCCTCCAGAACCATTCCAGAATCTAATGATTTTTGAAAGATCACTACTAATGCCTCCACAACCTCATTCAAAACCCCTGGGGTGTAGGCCATTTGGTCCAGGTGACATACCTATCTTCTGACCTTTCAGCTTCCCAACCACCTTCTCCTTAGTAATAGCAACTACATTCACTTCTGCCCCCTGACACTCTTGAATTTCTGGCATACGGCTGATGTCTTCACAGTGAACACTAATGCAAAATACTTATTCAGTTCATCTGCTGTTTCTTTGTCCCCCATTGCTACTTCTCCAGTATCATTATCCAGCAGTCTAGTATGCACCACCATCTCTCATTTACTCTTACATATCTGAACAAGAAAGTTTTGGCATCCTGTTTGATATTATTGGCTAGCTTACCTTCATATTTCATCTTTTTTTCTCCTTGGGGATTTTTAAGTTGCCTTCTGTTCATTTTTATAAGCTTTCCAAATCTCTAACTTCCCATTAATTTGCTGTATTACATGCCCTCGTCTTTGCTTTGACTTCCCTGGTCAAACACCGTTGCCTCATTCTCCCTTTAGAATATTTTTTTCTTCTTTGCAATGAATCTATCCTGTGCCTTTTGAATTGCCTCCAGGATCTCCAGACATTGCTGTTCTATTGTCATCCCTGCTAGTGTCCCCTTTCAAACATTTTGTCCAGCTCCTTTTTCATGCCTCTGCAATTCCCTTTACTCCACTGTAATAGTGATACATCTTACTTTATCTGCTCCCTCTATCAATGTATGATCACTGTCTCCTAAAGGTTCCTCTACCTTAAGCTCCTTAATGAAATCTGGGTCATTATGCAACACCCAATCTAGAATTGCCCTTCCCCTGATGGGCTCAACCACAAGTTACTCTAAAAAGCAATCTCTTGGGCATTCTACTCATTCCCTCTTGGGATCCAGCACCAACCCGATTTCCCCAAACCTCCTGCATTTTGAAATCCCTATATTATTGTAATATTGTTCTTATTACATGCTTTTGCTATTCCATGAACATCATAACATTGCACTTATTACATGCATTTTCTATTTGCTGTTGAAATTTATATCCCACATCTTGGCTACTTTTTGAGGGCCTGCTTATAACTCCCATCAGGATCTTTCTTACCCTTGCAGTTTCTTAACTCTACCCACAAGTATTCTACATCTTCCATTCCTATGTCACCTGTTTCTAAGGATTTGGTTTCTTTTTTTTACCAACAGAGTCACTCCATCCCCTCTGCCTACCATCCTGCATTTTGAAACGAAGTGTATCCTTGGATGTTAAGCTTTCAACTATGATCTTCATTTCATTTTAAAAACTTTTTATTAACTATTATTGAAGATTAACAAAAAAGATACATTAAGTCAACATGTCATTATATACAATAAGGAATTAAATTAGCAAATAACTGATTAACAAAGCTAAGCAAGATATTAATAATAATAATAAGTGAAAATGAAGTGTTAAGAATTTTTTTTGAAAAAAAAAGAAGAAAAAAGAACCCCTACTAACTAAAATAAAACCCTACTAACTGGGGGGGGGGGACATTGGGAGCACAACTCCGGAGCTATACATCATACAAACTTCCATTTTAAAAAAATCAATCTGCCAACTCAAATCCACTTAAAGAATAATCGGAAGGAAACTCTATTAATTAACTCAAATCAAATGATAGCAGCAGGCAAATGAACCCCACCTTTTCTCAAAATCAAATCGAGGATCAAAAGTTCGACTTCTGATTTTTTTCCAAACTAAGACATAACATCACCTGAGAAAACCATTGTATCAAAGTAGGAGCAGAAACATCTTTCTATTTCAACAAAATATCCCTTCTGGCCAATAATGTAACAAATGCAATTACATGTTGGTCTGACGGAGAAATACCATGAATATATTAAGGGATTATACCAAGTAAAATTGTCAATTCATTAGGTTGTAAATTCATTTTTAAAACTTTAGAAATTGTAGAGAAAATAGACTTCCAAAAATGTTTCAGTACAGAACAGGACCAAAACATATGTGTCGATGTGGCTGTCTCAGTTTTACATCTGTCACACTGACTATCAACATTAGGAAACATTTTAGACAGTCTCGCCTTTGTCAAATAGTTACGATGTAGAATTTTAAATTGAATTAAAGAGTGATCTTCTTTTCAGCCATGACACTGCGATTCCCACACCATCATACCTGCCAACCTTTACATGCGCTGCAAGATCACCTGCTTCATTCTGTATACTGCATGCAATCAAATAGAACATTTCGATCCTGTTTTCATCTCCCTTCTAAATTCTGCCTTCAAGTTGCATTTCAGTTCATCCCACTGACTAAAACCCAACCAACACCTTTAAGTCTGAGTCCTATTCTCAAGTCATATGAGGTTTGATTTCCATTTCTGAAGAAACATAAACTCCAAAACTAGAGTTGAAAGCTAACCTTAAGAGACTTGCACCAGCACAAAATAATCCTTTAATAAACCATAGAAAGTTCAAAGTATTCAGCAAGTTAGGCTGTGTCTCAGGAAGGAAAACAATAGTTAATGCTTCAAGTAAATGATCCTTTATCCTTTCATAGCCTTAAGCATGCTTGGCAACCAAGCACAATGAGACTGCCCACTGCTTAGTACACGTTCCCACTCTCCTTCCGTCCTCTGTAGTTTCAGTCCCTTGGCAGATAAGAATCTTGCTCTCGGCAATTAATATCCCTGCACACGCATGATGTAGAGTTTAGCTAATAAATTGCTACTCTTTCAACAGATCCTGTTCTAGGATGAAAGCTTAAGCACCATTCCCATTAGCAAATGTTTTCTCTCTAGAAGCTAAATGTGGTTTTACTGCACAAAATGACTGGCTTGTCATTGGGAATCACTGCAGTTGATCCATTCTTTGGATAATTGAACAGTGCATGAGAACATGGGGTTTAGGATTTGAACTATAGATCAAGAAAAGTTAAATTCAAAGTTGTCAAAAATCAAAAGCTCAAAAGTCTTGGATTTCCAGAATTTTATCACATTGTCTTCAAAATAACCCCGACTCCATCCCTTCACAGACTGCAAATTCATACTAGGGTCTAGTTCACAGAATGACATATGTGAGGTTACCAAACCAGGGAAGATGTACCGGGCACAGAGCTGCCAATCAACTCCTTCCTCCAAAGAATATCCCAAAAGGCATCTTCAATGACTTTGTCAATCGCCTGTCAGCTTCTTAAATGCAAAATGGATACCAACCACAAACCCATTTAGTAATTGTGTGAAATTGTTACTGAATTTTCAAATGAATAATGCATGATCTGTGTAAGTGATTATCTAAATTTGGTAGCTATATGTCTAGATTCCCTACCAACCCATAGAAACTGCCCTTACAATAAAACCCAATAAATAATATTTATCAGTTTTGTCTCGTGTCAAAATTAATGTTAATCCCTAATGATTTTAAATGTTGATTACTTTCCACTCTGTGTATCCACAAATATCACCTTATCCAGAAAATCTGAACTGAAGGTTGGAGGAGCTGTGAACGATGGCACCAAAGGTTTTTTCACACTCTGGTGACTTCTTCCGGATCATCAAGAAACAGTTAATTATTCTTTTCTTACATTTCTCTTTTCTTTTCAAGGTGGCTGGGATTCTGTCAGGGCCCATGCTCTACAGTCCAAACTATGGTTTCCTGCAAGTGGTGAGTTTTCGTACCCGTGTGGCCTAGTGTTTCAATAACTCCGGGAGCAGCTTGGAAGATGTGTGACTTCGGAGGTGGGGATGGGTGTCCCCATGGATGACCCGATTCCTCGCTGATTTCCCTGAGTGGAGTGTCATGGGAGACTGAAACATGGAGACAGCAGGCGGTGTGTGTGCTGCTATTGGAAGAAGGCCTCTGTATTCAAGCGATACCTCTCTCTCTCTCTCTCTCTCGATGGAGAGCGAGAGCTTGTCAGTTCCTGAACCAGTGGGCTTGGAGAAACAACGCGGAAGACTGTAATATCAGGAAAGTGAGTTGCTGGCCTCCCACACTCATTATGCAGGAGCGATATCTCTTCCCCTCTCTCCCCCCTCTTCCTCCCCCCTTCTTCTTCTTCTCCACCCCCCCCCCCCCCCCGCCCAATCATCAGTGCTAAGATTATTACAATTTTACAGGATATTTTACCCAGATATTTAGGCTAAGTGATGTTGCTGGAGTTACATGCCACAAACAGTGTTTCTAATTCCATTTGCCCATATCCCATTGCTTCCTCAGCTGTTAACCTGTTCATTCTTAGCAACATCATCTTTGCTCGAGAAGCCACCTCTAATACCACATTCCTCAGTCACATAGCTTTTTGTTTCAATTAACACTAATGCTTTCATAATGATTACTGCTTTTTAAAACACTGTTGTTTTCTCATCTAAGTCTCTGACAATTGTATCATGTTTTTTTATGTTATGGCCATAGAGATCAATGAATGGGGTGCCCTGAAGATAGGAAGATCAGATTGGCAATTCCAAAGAGAGAGGAATCAAAAGGCATTGAAATGGCTCTTTAACCCCTGGAAGTCACTCAAATCACACTAGCCTGTTTACAATAACCCTACATTAATCTCTTCAAATCCTATCTCTCACCTCAAAGCTAAAGATCAGTTACAGTGGTCAACTAACCTATATCAATCCACACATTTTTGGAATGAGATTGCCAGTTAATTTCTTGATGATCTATGCAGTCTCAAGGAAAATGTGCAGAGTCCACACAGGAAGTTAGGATTAAATCCAGATCAATGGAGTTCTGAAGCAATTCCTCATAGGTGTGTTTAGTGGTGTTACTGAACCATCTTAAACCCTTTGCTTTACACATTGTAGCATTTAACTGAAGAAAATCTTGGTTTGTCTAAAACAATATTAGGTGAAGAAGACAGACAATATGGGGGGAGGGGGGGTTAACAGGCTGTGGTGCTGGATAGGCCTATCTGTCATGACTTTATAGAGTATGTAAAAGCTAATCCTTCCTTGAACCTCGGAGAAAAGAAAAAGGATGTCCGGAAGATGATGCTGAGGTGAGAAAGAAGTCCTGAATAGAATCAGGTTGAGTGAAACAGTGCTGCAGTCGGTAGAGCTGCTGCCTCATTGAATCAGATTCAGTCCTGACCTCTGAAGCTGTCTGCGTGAAGTCTGCCTGTTCTCCTCGTGACTGTGTTTGCAAGTTACTGCCCAGATGTGACAGCACAAACTATGTACTCAAGGGTCTCAGATAAAACGTAAACCAACAAAACTGGCACTTTGCTAGTGGAACCTCTACCAATGAGACAGAGCTAGAAGTCCATCACATCATTTGTTTCACTAAAATTGTAGCATAAGTCTTCAAAGACCATTATATACTTCCATGTTACTGCCATAAATCTGGAGAGAGAAGCAGGGATTAAACACACATTCTTAGTGCTGCTCAGTATTGATACTTTAAAGCTGTGCTTAATTGAATTGAAATTTATATTACCCAGCAAGTAGAATATGTTTGTAAATATTAGACATCAATTGCTATAGAGGGAAAAGAAACTCATTTCTGATTTAAATAATGCTCTCTGGGAGAAAATATGCTATTGGAAATAATGGGGAAAAAATGGAATTTTCCTGTCTTATTAACATGGTCATTAATGTGTGAGAAATTTATATTTGTGAATTTATAAATGGAGAAACATCAGTGCTCAGCAACATTTATTTTCTGTTTTGATGTAAATGAAGAAATCAGTTTCATTTTCATAAAGTTTTCATAGATCTCAGGACTTTCCAAACTTGTCACTGTTCTAATGATTAGAAAAGAGCAATATGACAAAAACAATGGCCTCAGCATGCCTTTACTCTCCTTCATCATAGCAACACAGGGTGTTTATCTTGACCTGAGGGGGCAAGTGCTTCTGTTGAACATTTCATCCAAAAGAACAGCATTGTGTCCATGCTACAGTGAGATAACAGCCTAGATTTTATACTCATGTTCCTTGTTCCTGGGCCAGATCATGAATGCCCAACGTTTCAAAGCAGAATGAGAATACGACCACTAAATGTCAGTGTGAGCATTCTTAAATCAATAAACAGTACTACTGACTTTTATCATCAGTAGAAGAGAAATTCAACTCTGTCATAATTAAGACAAACAATTCATATACAAGTTAGACAAGGTGGTGGCCTTCATCAGCCAGTGTAGAAAGTATTGGAGCTGGGACATTACGTTGTACTTGTTTAAGTGATTGATGAGGTTGCATTGTTAGTATTCTGCGCAGTTTTGGTCACCTTATTAAAAGAAAGATGTGGCTGAACTTGACTAAATCTTCTGGCAGCTCATTCCATATGGTCAACAGACTTTGCTTGAAAAGTTTGCTCCTCAGGTCCCTTTTAAACCTTTGCCTGCTCACCCTAAACATACTAAGAACGATGTGGTTAAACTTGAAAGGATACAGTAAAGATTTATGTGGATGTTGCCAGGACAAGAAGGCCTGAGTTGGTTGGGCTAGGTCTTCATTTCATGAATATGGAAGGATGAAAGGTGACATTATAGAGATTGTTAAAATTAGGGGAGGCACAATTTGTGCTGCAGATAGGGAAGATCAAAACTAGGGAAGATAGATTTAGGGTGAGAGAAGAAACATTTAAAACAGACTAGAGGGAGAAATTTTTTCACAAAGGCTGGTGAGTACATGAAATGAGCTGCCAGAAGGTATGGGTGAGGCAGCTCTAGTAGTATTATTTAAGAACTATTTGGCTATGTACATGGAGGGGTGGGTCTTAAAGAAATATGGGCCGGACACAGGATATTGGGACTAGCTGGGATAGCACCACACCGTGTTGGGCCAAAGGACCAGTTTCCATGCAATATTGCTCAATGTCTCTACAACAAGCCACTTGCTGTAGCTGAATTATCACCAAAGTGAATTGAATATGGTTCAGCCCTTGCTTACATTCCGAAACATAGAAATATTGCCTGACCATACCTCAACTTATTCATGTGGAAGCCTTCCAACCAAGAAGAGGGTATGCAATATCTCAAAGAAAGAGCAGGGAAAGGAAATGGTGTGTTCTTCAATCCTTTGTTCCTTTGGAAAGGTCACAATGCCACCTCACAAAACCAGGCTCTTTGTCAGTACTGAAGCATGAGCACCTTAGCTGAACCAGAAGGCATTAGCAATAGTTTGTTTCATATCTGTGGCAGAATCCAGGTAACTGTTAAAACAGAAACACTCAGCAGGTCAACAAGCTATGGCGAGAGAAGCAGGTTTAATGTTTCACGTCAAAAGGTCCTCTATAGATGTAACTTCATCTTCGTATCTCAACTCTGTTTGACAGAGTATGTACCTGACTTGCTAGGTTTGTCAAGTATCTACAGACTTTACTACATATTTCAATCATCTGCAGTTTTATTCTAAATGATTAAGTGACCAATATGTTTCTGTTCATTTAACTATGTACATAAATTATCAAAAAAATTAAGTTGAAGACAATACTTCACCATTATGCAAATCATCTGAAATATTGTTTACCATGGCAGTGAAGTATTTTATCCATAAACACAAGAGATTCTGCAGATGCTGGAAATCCAGAGCAAAGCACATGAAATGCTGGAGGAACTAGGTAGGTCAGGCAGCAACTATAGAAACTAACATTTTGTTCAGATCTTTTGATTGGAATCAGACTGTATCTATAGTTACTGAGAAAAACAATTGTTATCAAAGATTTTTCTGGTAAATTCACTTCCACAAAAGGCATATAAAACAAGTGCTGGCAGATAAATATCAAATGAGGATATCAGAGATTCAGAAAATACTATTACAGTTGCCGAATTAAGAGTGGTACATTTGAAAACGGCAGGTGCTAGAAATCTGAAATAAATACAGAGCATGCTAAATAGATAAAATTAAATTTATTATCAAAGTACATACAGTATATGTTACCATATACTGTACCAGCCTGAGATTCATTTTCTTGCGGGCATTCACGTAGAATGAAAAAAAGTAGAATCAATTCACAAAGACTGACAAGCAACCAATGTGGAAAAGAAGACAAACTGCAATTTCAAAAAAAAAGTAAATAACAGTAAGAATGTGAGTTGTGGAGTTCTTGAAAGTGAATCCATAGTAATCAGATCAGGGTTGAGATAAGCAAAGTTATCCACAGTGGCTCATAAGCCTGATGGTTGAAGAGTAATAACTGTTCGTGAACCTGGTGGTGTGAGATTTAAGGCTCATTGGCAGCCAGCTAGAAGAGAGCATGGCCTGGATGGTGGAGTCCTTGATAATGAAGGTTGCTGTCTTGTGGCAGTGCACCTTGTAGATTTGCTCAAGGGTGGGGAGGGATTTCCTGTGATGAACATCTACCGTAGATTTTGCACTACAGAGCGCACCTGATTAAAAGCCGCTGGCTCTAATTTTAGAAAGAAAATCAATTTTGTACTTGTACAAGCCACACCGGATTTTAGGCCGCAGGTGTCCCACGTTGTAATATGAGATATTTACACAGAAAGATATTACACGTGAGGATTTTTTAACTTTTAATTAAATCCATATGGTAACATAAACAAATACATATTGCAAATGCTTTTTTTCGAACCGTGCCTGTAACGCGGCTACTTTTAAATATACATACGTATCGGTAACACACAAATTATGTTGCGTATACTTTTATACTGAACAACATTCCAATATCTCCTAACGACTGGTAAAAAATATATATACTGCAGCCTACCAGGAAAAGTTATTGATCGCCTTTAACTTAAAAGCAGCGTTTTCGCTCGGGTCTGATGCGCTCCCCCCCTCCTTCCCGTTTATCGCAAACCGGTATTTCCCACAAGACGCGGCGAAACCGGTTGTGATGTCATAGCATCCCGGGATGTAGTACAGAAAACAAATATACTTAAAACACTTCTAACTTTAACTAGAAAATACTAACAAGTGAATTACTAAGCGAAAATATTATAAACTAAATAACTGCCATAAAGGCAGCACAATGCTTTTCTTCGAGTGTTTTCCATGTTGATGAGGGTGAGTACAAATGACTGATTTACAATAATTTAATTGTGAAAGTCCGCTTGATTTATCGTACAATTTCATTGGACCTCTGTGAACTACTCATCAATTTTACTGGTCTACTGTTACGAGGCAAAATGTTTTTGGCGGCATGAAAAAAAATCATGCATTAGCCGCACCGTAGTAAAGGCCGCAGTGTTCAAAGCTGTTCAAAATGTGGGAAAAAAGTAGCGGCTTATAATCCGACATCTACGGTACTTAAGGTTTCTAGCATGCTCCTTTTTTTTTATTTAAAACTACTGAAAACTGTTTTGACTCAAGGTTCATTCCTTTATTTTTCTCCACTTATTTGAACTCAATCTCAAAAAAGTTCAAGTTTATTGTTGTAATAGGCATGCATGCACAAGATATAAATGCCCTGGAAATTAGCTTTTAACTGCAGCAGCATGGTACAAGACAAAGACAAACTTAGTTCACATAAACTTAAGTTAAATTACCATAAATAATTTATAATATTAGCATGGTGAAAAAGAACAAATAGATAATATTGAACCAGGATATTGATTGTGTATTATTAATGACAGTAAAATCAAATTACCTGTACTTTAAACATTTGACACTTAGCGTTCTCATGTAATTATACAATGCAGAGCTAGGATATATTAACCCTCCAGAGTTATGTTGGCTCCTCAAAAGATCAATTAGGATACCGTGATGTTTCAAAAATGCAACCCCACTGTAAGATGTATCAGCTCTTCCTGCTTCTATAACATATGTTTTGTTTCTATTTCTTATCAGCTAAATCACATTTATCTTAGCAGGGATTAATCTTAGTCATAGTCTCCTATGGCTCTAACTACACACAGACTTACAAAACGGAACAATAGGTGTGGCAATTTTAATTCCGATTGATGGCCTTCAGGTTGGCGACTGATCTAGTAATCTATTTGATTTTCTCTCTACAAATGATGCCTGCCCTGTTGGGGGTCTCCAGTATTTTCTGTTTGAGCAGACAATGTAAGGCTCTGGATTTCATTTGTTTAATTGCATCAGTATAAACAGGCAATGAATGCATTATAATATCTATACCATGCTGTGCGAATTAATCACAATGCTTTTATCTAGAGACATCTGAAGACTGATGAGGAGTTGCCAATGCTAATTGGACAATTATCAACAGGGGAAGCACAATTCATGATTTAATTTTGCTCAAACGCACATGAGTTGTAAAGCCTGCTATGCCTTCATTGTTTCAGCATGAAAAGTAAGTAGGAGATGAGGGGAAATTGTAGTAATTCAATGTAAAAGATTTTGAATAGCTGTTCCAGGATGCTACAGACTAACGTCAGCCTATTAGCACAGACTAATGAGGTTTACTGACATCTTTATTCCTTTAGCCTTCATTTCTTCATTGGATGTAGGCTTCGCAGACTGAGCTGGCATTTAATTGTTCATTTCTAATTGCCCTTGAGAAGGTGGTGGTGAGCTGCCTTTTGAAATGTGTCTGTTGGTTTAACTACAGTGTTCTTAGGTTGCGAATTTCAGGATTTCGACCCAGCGATGGTGAAGGAACGACAACTTACTTCCAAGGCAGGATAATGTGTGGCTTGCGGGGCAAGATCTGGGTGGTGATGTTCTAATTCTTTGCTGCCCTTGTCCGTCCAGTTGGTATAGATCATAGGCTTTGAAGGTGCTGTCGAAGGACGCTTCATAAAAATAATTGAAGTTCAAATTCATGTATTATCAAAGTATATATATAACCCAGAGATCCCTTCTCTTGTGGGTATACTCGATAAATCTAAGGACCATAGTAAAGTCAATGAACGACTACACCCAACAGGGCAGACAAACAGCCAATGTGCAAAAAGCAACAATCTGTGAAAACAAAAAGGAAAACAGAAACATAAATAAATAGATAGATAGGTAAGCAAGCAAGCAATAAATAACAAGAACATGAGATGAAGAATCCTTCAAATTGAGTTGCACCCATAGGTTGTGGGAACAGATGGGGCATGTGAAGTTGAATGAAGTTATTCCTACTGGTTCAAAAGCCTTATGGTGGGGGGTAATAACTCTTCCTCAAGCTGGTAGTGTAAGTCCTGAGTACCTTTATCCTGATGGCCACAACGAGGCTTCGGTGATGAGGATGCTGTTTGCCTGCAACAACTCTCCATGTAGTGCAGAAGAGGGCTTTACCCGTGATGGACTGGGCTGTGCTTAGTACTTTTTGTAGGATTTTTCCATTCCATTTCTAGCCATTCCATATCAGGCTGTGATGCAGCCAGTCAATACACACTCCTCCTCACACCTATAGAAGTTTGTCAAAGTACTAAATGTCATAAACACGAGAAAATTGGCAAATGCTGGAAATCTACAGCAACACACAGAAAATGCTAAAGGAACTCAGTAGACCAGGCAGCATCTATGGAAAAGAGTAAATAATCAATGCTTCTGGTCGAGACCCTTCTTCAGGCCAAAACGTTAATTGTTTACTCTTTTCCATTGATGCTGCCTGGCCTGCTGAGTTCCTCCAGCAATTTGTGTATATATTAAATATCATGCCGAATCTTCGCAAACTTCGAAGGAAGTACAGGTGCTACAATGCTTTTTTCATAATTGCACTTAAGTGCTAGACCAAAACTAATTACAAGAGCAAAGTAAAAAAACAAGGAGGGAAAATGGAGTACTTACTTTTCACTTAAGGCTGCACTATTTACTTCAGTGGCGGCTGGAACAGGCTGAGTAGAACAAACATGAAATGGATTTAATTTTTCACCTCCATTAGTTTTATGTTTGCATTATTAGTGGTAAGTTCAGTAAAGGATTAGGAGACTGGCTGCACAGGCAAGCACATGAGAGCTGAGCCAACATGCAGACTGAAGATAGCTGGGTATTCTCAATGGAATCATTGACTAAACACTTGTAACTTCATGGTCAAACCTGTACAACAGGTTCAATGACCCTCTGAACGAACCCCCGCCCCCCTGTGATGGGTAGCTGATGGCTTCTGTGGAGAAACAGTTACACCTTACAGGCCAATGGCCTTTCATCACACACAGCTGCTCACTGCATATTCCTTTTTATTAAAGCGGCAATGGCAAGATTGAGATTTTAAAACATTTTGCATTTCAACTTAGTCAAGTCTACTTAGTTTTGGAGATTGAAGTGGTTCTTACTTCACCAAATAAAGATCAGTTTGGAGACAGAAGGGGTTCTGCAGATGCTCAGCATCTCATATTATTTCCAGTAATCTCTGCCCTAAACACTCACCCCCCCCCCCCATCTTTTCTGGTAGACCTCTCTTCCCTTTCCTTCTCCTACTGCCATGACCTGCCTGACACCTCCCCATTTTCTATTTTTTTATTCCATACTCCACTGTCCTTGCTATCAGATTTCTTCATATTCAGCCTTATTACCTCTTCCACTTATTAGCTCACAGTTTCTCACATTATTCTCCCTCCTCCATCCATTCACTTTCCCCTCACCTGGACTTACCTGCCAGCTTGTAACTCCTTTTTCTCTTCCCACCTTCTTATTCTAGCATCTGCCCCTTCTTCTCCAGTCCCGCTGAAGAGTATTGACATTAAACAATGACTGTTTATTTCCCTCTGTAGATGCTGCCTGACCTGCTTAGTTCCTCCGGCATTTTGTGCAGTGTCTCATGTTCAGCTCCCATTCTGTTGTTTTAACGAAAAACAAATACAGAATTAATTAATTGTTGCAATGTCAAAATGTCAACGTGAAACAAAAAAAGTACTGGTGATATTCAGCATCACTGAAGTGAGGAATGCTCAACACAAGAACTATCTCAGGATTCGAGAGCAATTCTGATGTAGATTTAAAGGAGCCAGTAGTGGCACATAGCATGGAGTAAGCAGGGAGTCTGCAGAGGACTTAGACAGATTAGGAGAATGGGCATGGAAGTGTCAGATGGGATACAAGGAGATGTATAGTGAACTTTGGTAGAAAGAATAAAGGTGTAGACTATTTTTGAAACAATGAGTGAATTCAGAAATCAGAGGTGCTAAGGGAGTCCTAGTGTAGGATTCCATAAAGTAGTGGTCGCCAACCCGTCGGTTGCGATCGACTAGTCGATCTTTGAGACTTTCCTAGTAGATCCCGAAAAAAAAAAAGAAAAATAAATACACAAATACTGTTGAGAGATTGTTTCCGGGTTGCGGGGTTTTAGTTCCGTTCTTTCTGCCCAGTACGCATGCATGTAGCTCCCCGCCACGCACTACACAGTGTACTTCAGTGGTCCCCAACGACCGGGCCGCAAGGAAATTAATCAGATGCACCTTTCCTCATTCCCTGTCACGCCGACTGTTGAACTTCAATACACACGAGGTCATTACCCAAGCGTGCCAGGGATCACTGGTTGGCCTCGGGTAACGAGCCAGCGGGAAGTGCCGTCGCTACTGGCCTGGAGCGCGGACAGATGGGCGCCACCTCTAAACCTATTCGGCATACCGAATGTCCGTGGGGAACCTGGTGCTAAAATATTTGCAGCCAACCTAATTCGGGCTCAGGGTTTCATAAGCAGCAGAGCGGCTACCTCGCTGCGATCTACTGAAACAAACTTTTGTCGACCGATAGATCCTACAAGGGGGGGCGGGCGCCCTGCCGCACTCCTCGCTCAGTCGGTCAGTCGTCTTCTCCGGACTGCAACCGCCGCGGCCCCGGTACGGGAACAGCCGCACCTGGTCAAGGCGTCTGGCAGCGGGCGGGAGGCTGTCTAATAAGGCAATGAAGCCCTCAAAACTGCTTCGGTACCCTGAGTCCAAGCACCCTGCAGTTAAAAACTAACCCGCTGAGTTTTTCAAAGGTAAAAACGTAAGTAAGCAGGACAGAAGCAAGTGCTGAGAGCCACATAAACTAAATTGCGGAATAGACTGGACATAAGGAACCTGCTTCGAGTATCGCTGTATTCCAGTCGTGTTTAACACTGCCCCCTCCCCCAATCAGCCAGTCTGCGAGAATATTGTCAATATTAAACCTGTCCATGGTGCAAAAAAGGGTGGTGACCCCTGGTGTTCATACTTTATTTCTACTTCTGGGTTGCGGGGTTTTACTTCCAGCCTTTTCTGCCCCAGTGCACATGCGTATAACTAATCAATTTAGAGTCGATCTCGCCTTTCACTAAGGCCAAGGTAAGGGATCTTGGGCTTAAAAAGGTTGGTGACCACTACCATAAAGGTTAATGTGCAGGTTGAGTTGGTGGTAAGGAAAGCAAATCCAATGTTAGCATTCATTTCGGGAGGACTAAGTATATAAAACAAGGATGAAATGCTGAGGCTTTGTAAGGTACTGGTAAGGCCTCACATGAAGTATTGTGAGCTGTTTTGGGCACTTTATCTAAGAAAGAATGTGCTGGCATTGGTAAGGGATCAGAGGAGGTTCATGAGAATGTTTCTGGGAATGAAAAGGTTACCATATGAGGACCGATTGATGGCTCTGGACCTGTACTCACTGGAATTCAAAAGAATGCGGGGATATATCATTAAAACCTATCGTATTTTGAAAGGCCTCAGTTGAGTGGATGTAGAAAGGATGTTTCATACAGTGGGGAAGACTAGGACAAGAGGGTACAGCCTCAGAATAGAAGGATATCCATTTAGAACGGAGATGAGGAGGAATTTCTTTAGCCAGAGACTGGTGAATCTGTGGAATTCATTGCCACAGACGGCTAAGGAGGCCTAGTTGTTGGGCATACTAAGCCAGAGGTTGATAGATTCGTGATTAGTCAGGGCATGAAGGGTTACGAGGAAAAGGCAGGAGATTGGGGCTGAGAAGGAAATGGATCTCCCGTGATGAAACAGCAGAGCAGACTCAATAGACCAAATGCCCTAATTCTGCTCCTATATCTTCTGGTATTATGGTCTTGTATGGAAAGGCTTAAATAGAGTGGATGTGGAGAGAATGTTTCCAATAGTGGGAAAGTCTAGGATAAGAGGGCCCAGCTTCAGAATGGAAGGATGTCCATTTAGAACAGAGATGAGGTGGAATTTCTTTAGCCACAGGGTGGTGAATCTGTGGAATTCATTGCCACAGACAGCTGTGGAGGTCAAGTTATGGGGTATATTGAAAGTGGAAGTTGATAGTTTTTTGATTAGTAAGGGCATCAACGGTTACAAAGAGAAGACCGGAGAACGGGGTTAAGAAGGAAAATAATTCAGCCATGATCAAAAGGCAGAGAAGATGCAAAGGACCAAATAGTTTTATTCTGCTTCTATGTCGGATGGTTTTATGGTGCTAGAATCTTGGACATTTCAAAAACATGGGTTTTGTGCTGGAGCCATCTATTCCCTTTGGGTTCATGAGAGAATGTGAGTCTAATGGGCAATCTCATCATGAATCATTGATTAACCTGAACATTTTTTGAAGCTACTTCCATCTCCCTGGAAGTTTTCTGTAGGTCTCTTTTATGGACATGAATCATGTGGTTGAATTTTTAAGAGTGATGTATCAGAGGCTGACGATGCCTCTTGGCTAGAGTGTTATTTCACAAGGTAAAACTACACTATCATTGCCTGATCTAATTTGATTCTATATGACAGTCAGATTACACTTATTGAGGTGGCACGGTGCAGCAGCTGGTAACGCCACTGCCTAAAAGCCCCTAGACC